>NC_141534.1:148945000-149090000 GCF_021556685.1 Rattus norvegicus
CCATGTTTGATTTACAATCACCACACAGAATGACTGAGTTTGCAGCCACTGGCTTACATGCACGCACACGCATGAATATGTGCACTCGCACACACTCATTCTTTGATGAACCTTTTGCAAATACTGTCAATAAGCACTGAAGACAATGTCTCAGAGCACATACCCTTAGAGTCATTTCGCAGGTGGGCTTGAGGTAGGCAAGCAATCCTCTGAACCACAGACTAATTTTAGGCCAAGCTGCTGCTGTTACAGCCCGTGTTGTCAGGCTCAGAGTCTGGGATTTTAACCTCTATTCGACATTGCCCCTGTTTATAGTTTGTAGAGTAAAAATGATGCATACCCTATCTAAAGAGTAAGAAGAAAGGCCCTGGAAGATGGCGCCGCCATTGGCAGGATCAAGGATATCACAGGACAGATTTTCAATGAGAAGGTTTGGGAAGAATTCCAAAATAATGAGTGTCCCGCAGGAACCATTGGCCGCCATTACCACCTCCAAATCTGAGTGTTCCCAGATGAGGGCCTCTTGCCATCAGTACGATGGTGTGGAGCACAGAAGAAGCCTCTGGTTGTTGGGATACACTTCAGCCAGGACAGAATGGGTGGGATGTGAGGGTACCTTAAAGTCTCCAGGCAGCTTCATCTGTTCACCCACGGTGGGAAGTTCCCAGAGGCCTCTCTGAGCCTGTTCTTACTCTAGTCCTTACCTGACCTGAGCCACAGCTCTAGGCGAGCTCCAGACCCAAGGAGAGTTTGCCAGGAGGCCTAGAAGTTGCCCTAAGAGGAAGGACAAATAAAGCACGGGGAACAAAGTTTATACCAAAATGCATGTGTAGCAAGAATGAATACTTTATATCCATCAGTGGTCTAAAACTGGTGACTCAAGGACCTCCATATCTATCTGTCTGGCCAGCCATCTATCAAACCTTACTATGTAGTTTGAATCTCAACTCTCCCCATCCCCAGGGTACCCCTGGCTTGATTATCAGTCTCTGGCTGTAGTTACTGGAAGATAGAGGCCTCTTTAGGAGGCAGGGCCTAGTGGGAGGAGATTAAGAGTGAGGCCCTCAGTCTTGCTTTTTTCTTTTCTTGAGACAGGATCTCACTGTGTAGTCTAGGCTGGTTTCAAACTGGCGTCAGCCACCCTGCCTTAGTTTCTCTAGTGCTGAGATTGCAGGCACATACTACTGTGCCTCATACTGGGTACTGCTCTTGAAAGGGTACCGGGGCCCTGGAATCTTCTCTCCTTTCCTGCTTCCCAGCTGCCAGGAGATGAGGAGTTTTATTCCACTGTGTATCCAACACCATGATGAACCTCACCGTAGATCCAAAAGCAACAGGGCCATGAGCTGAAACCTCCAAATCCAGGAGCCAAAACACAGCCATTCTGACTACAGGTATTCCCTAAAAAGACAGAAAGCTAGCACATGCAGGCCTATGCGAAGAATTACACTTTGTGTATGATATATGTATTAAAAACCCAGTTGGGCAGCTAGACCTGGTGACATGGTCCAATAATCCCTTCTATTTAGGAGGCTAAGGCAGGAGGATAGAAAGTTCCAAACTAGTCTTGGATACAGCATGAGTTCAAATCCAGTCCTGATGTCTTAGAACTAAGAAGGGAACAGGGGATACAGCTCAGTGGTAGGCAAGAATGCTTTCCCCAGAGGCAGAAGACCCCCAGTTCAATTTCCAGTACTAAAAAAGATAAGTAAATAAAATAAGTAAAAAAGGATTATATTCTAGGCTCCAAAGAGTATTGAAAAAAAATCCCAATAAAAACAGAAACCACTAGAAGAGGCCTCGCCCTGCAGCTGCACCCTCTCCTCCCCCTCCTGCTGCAGAGGCACAAGGCGGCCTTGCTTTCCAAAGCTAATTAATCCCTCCATCTGGGCTCTGGACTCCAGCCCCTCTGCTTCCTCAGAGACCTCACTCCGCCCGCCCACCAGTCCCTCTCCTTTATCTTCCCTCGCTTTCCCATCAGGGCTCCGTGTGACCAGGTCCCTCCTGTCTTTAAAGTGTAATTTTTACAAAGTGTGTATATGTCTATAGGTACACATGTGCGTATCAAAATATATGAGCGTATAATTTTAGTTTCGAAATAGACGAAACGTGTTTTCATCATTTATTTCTTTTACAACTACATCAAGAAAACTCTTTTAAACACACCGGTCTCTACTCCTGCCCGAATGCTTTGCTGACCTCTGCTGCCAAGTGTTTGAGAGATTGTTTACATAGGCTGTCTCTGCTTTTTCCTCATCCTTCATCCCACGGGCTCAGAGCCCCTGCTACAGCCTGCTCCTCAGGTTGGAAAGGCTTTTCTGAAACCCATCAACAATCCCCTCCAGCTCCACCTGAAGGTACCTTAAAGCCTAATCCAGGTGCCCAGGGAATACCCCAGGCTTCTGCCAGCCACCCCAGTGTTTCTGCCTCACAGGGTTCACATTTGGTCACCCCTCAGAGTTAGACTGTGACGCTCATACAAGTCAGTGAAGACATATTGCGGAAAAGCATTTGGATTGTGTTAGGCTTCCCCTTCTGCCCAGTATGACCTTGAGTTTGTCCTTGCTATATATAGGTCCTGTGGGGAGATGTGGTACAGCATTCTCAACAGCTCTTGGGCTGCCAGATAAGGAGGTATCTGGTTCTGACCTGCACCGATGGGGCAGGATCCCTGAGGGTGAGCAGGAACCGGCTGCAGCAGGTTTCCTAGTGATTCTTACCTAGGATGGAATAGTGTGTGTGTGTGTGTGTGTGTGTGTGTGTGTGTGTGTGTGTGTGTGTGTGTGTGTGAGAGAGAGAGAGAGAGAGAGAGAGAGAGAGAGAGAGAGAAAGAGAAAGAGAAAGAGAGAGATATGAGAAAGTACATGTGGTCATCCAGGTTTTCCAAAACCATTTCTTGTAGATGCTTTTTATCGGCATATATTTTTGTTAAAGAAACAACAAAAACAGGTATCTGTGGCTGTGTGGGTTTGATTCTGAGTTTTCTTTTCTGTTCCCTTAATCCATGTGTCTGTGTGCTTGAATGTATCAGAGACCGAGACAGAGAGGGCACTGAAACGAAGGATTCTGGTTTAGAAGAAGCACTTGGATTTCAGGGTATAAATTACTTCTCCCAGAATCTGAAGACACTGAGCCTTGCAGAAGAGCCTCCTTATGGGAGGACCCCAGTTCCAAACCTCTTCTGTTGCCTTTGCAGCCCACCCTAAGAGTGGCACAGTGGGAGACCTAGGCTCTGCTTTCCTCCACCAAAAATCAACTGTCAGGGACTCTGACCTGTGTGGTTTCACATTAAACTGTGGCAGTGGGCACACACACACACACACACACACACACACACACACACACACACAAGGATACTACGGCCTACATTTGTAGTGATATAGTTCACTCCAACTGATCTGCTCACGTAGCTCTTCATTAATTCAAAGAAAGTTTTGATTTGTATGTTCAAAAACACATTTTTAAAACTGTATTAACATATATACACAATACATTTTATTACATATTATTTGCTATATGCTTGTTACATAAAGTCCAGACTATCCTGGGAAAGAAAACCAAAACGGCCAACAGGCAATGTGATCAATCATAGTAAGAAACCACACAGTTATCACATTGGTGGGTCCTTCTTGACAGAGCTGAAGTGCCTGAGTATGTACAATGTATGTCAATAATTTATATTATAAAGTTGGCATGCTTTCATCCACAAAGCCTAACCAGGTCTGTTCTTTAACAGTGTAAATACTGTGGATAGTTGCCTATAGCCCAGCTGTTGCTGTGTAAGTGTGTTCAACGCCTGCATGGTGCAACATGAGCCTTCCATATAACAAGGGCTTCCAAGAAGGGCACACACAGTCAGGTGACAAAATAGTTTTCTTGGGCTGGGGAGATGGCTCAGCCCATAAGTGTTTGCCAAGCAATCAAAGAGACCAGATCTTGGATCCCCAAACCTCACGTGAATATCAAGCTGGTATGGTCACCCACCTATAATTTCATCTTCATAGGTCCAGAAAGGGGATCCCTGGAGCAAACTGGCTAGCAAGTTCTGGGCTTGATTGAGAGACCCTGCTTCAAAAAAAAATAGTCACCTGGGAAGATTCCAGGTATCAACCTTGAGTCTCCATGTGCATGTGCACACATGGATGTGTCCCCACACATGCAGAGATGAGTATGGGCACACATAGTACACATGCATATATGTGAGTAGGAGAAAATGTTCACACCTTTCTTTTATTTGCTGAGTTCTAATATGTTGATTCTCTTAAGTTTTCAGTACAAGTAGAATTTTCTAATATAGTGAGTGCCTGTAGATCTTGTACCTGGGTTCAGGATTTATGCTGTGTTTACACCGCACGCCTCACTTACCCATTACCCCCCATTCTAACTGTACCTACACAGTCTAAGCTGCACACATCACAGTTTTGATTCATGGACCAGTCTTTTCCTTCACTGTATTTAGTTTTTAAGATATCTTACTCTTTTTTATATAGAAAACATTTTCTATGTTATTGAGTTTTTTAAAGAGCTCTTTTTAGTTGTCTTACAAAATGTTCAGTGTTCTAGAAGTGTCTGATTATTGTCTTATTGCGATATACTTTGTAATTGTGTACATGTGTGCATGTGTGTGTGTATTCATGTGTTTGTGTGTACATGTATGTGTGAGTGTATGTATGTGTGCGAGTGTGTGCATGTAGTGAATGTATGTGTGTGTATGTGTATGCATGTGTGAATGTGTGCATGTATGTGTGAGCATATGTGACTGTGTGAGTTTGTATGCATGTGTTCGTGGTGTGGGTGTATGTGTGTATGTGTGTGTGAGTGTGTGTCTGTGCATGTGTGTGTGAGTATATATGCATATGTGTGGTGTGTGTGTCTGTTTGTGTGTGTGTGTCTGTGAATGTGTGTGTGTGAATATATATGCATATGTGTGGTGTGTGTGTCTGTTTGTGTGTGTGTGTGTGTGTGTGTGTGTGTGTGTGTGTGTGTGTTGGGATATATTTCCAACAGGCAATCAGGTACCTGGCAGTTTTGTTCTAACCAACACTCTGCTTCAGGCTAAAGAGACGAGACCTCAAGGGCTTTGCTGGCCTTTGTGCATAAGCACACATACATATGACCACCTACTCCCAGGAATACTATGGACATGGCTTTCCAGCTCTTCCACTGAAGGTTTTTCATAGTTGCTGCAGACCTCACATAGCCTTGACATCAAACAATGACTTCTGATTGTTTTGGTCAAACTCCCTTGGGGAGGCTATTTGTACTGGGCAAGCCCACAGGTCAGATTCAGACAGCTTAGTGAGTGGGATCTTCCAGGGAACCAGCACACAAGCCAAGTGATGACCCCTGGGAATTGGGCTTTTAGGGCGCTCCAAGCCCATTCCTCTCCTGCAGAGTCTGGCAAGTTGGTGACCTTCACTAGGGTTATGAGGTTTTTTTTTTTAAAGGTTACTATGGGGGTAGAAACAGGAAGAGAGAAATAAACAAGTTGATACCCCATAGTCTTTTCTTTTCTTACCCAATGTTTTTCTTAGAATAATTACTGCCCAGACTTTTGCAAGCCGGGTTAATTTCCAGGGCTTTGGAAATGCTGGTCGCTACAATTTTTGCTTTCAGAAATCCTTACTCACTGTTTGCTTGGTTTGCTGTTGTTTTCTTATTTCTTCAAATTAGTTGTCAAATAAAGCCAGGAGTTCCCTTCAGTCTCTTTGGAACCTTTTTAAAAATTTTTTTCAAGACAGGGTCTATGCAGCCCTGGCTGTTCTGAACCTTGCTCTGTAGACCAGGCTGGCCTTGAGCTCACAGAGATCCAGTTGCCTCTGTATCTCCTAGTGCTGGGATTAAAAGGTGTGCACTGCTCTGTCTCGATTCTTTGCAGCCTTTTAAGGAGTAAACACTCTCTCTGTTCTTCTTTCGTTTTGACAGTTGCTTGTTGAAGAGAACTGTCACTTCTTGTCTAGTCTCTGGTCTTCACATTGCTTTTCCAATGGTTCCACATAGCCTGTGCTCCTTTTGATTTGTATCCTATTTGTATGAAATAGGCGATTCCACCTGAAGACCTCCCTATGTTCAGGTCTGCTAGGTGAGTGTCCCTTAGAGCTCACATCTGTGGTTCCTACCAAATCAGGCCGGGAAGCTCACTGTGTGTGTCTTCTGTCTTGTGACTGGTAGTTACTGAAGAGCTGTCATAAGGTAACATCATATCTACTTTTCACTTAGCTCACAGGCTTCCTATAAGACGGCACCCACGTCCAATCAGCGTCTGGCTCCCTGCAGTGTGGTTTGTATGGAAAGGCCTGACACATGTGTTAGCCTTTTCTCTGTTTACCAATGTTAGAACGGTAAACTGTTTCCCAGCACCCTCTACATGTGGTGAATGTTTTCCAGCATTATTTAGTCTTGCTGCCTTCAATGTGTTTTGTATGACTAACTTTACTGTAATTATCATTCTTATTAATGTTCAGATTGCCACATTATGCCTACCTGGGGACTCTTTGTGTTAACTCCAAGTCCTTTCAACCCAACTCCAGAGATTGTCTATAAGAGCTTCCTTGAGTTCTCAAAAAGACATTGTTGTGCTGTGAAGGCCTAGTGCTTATTTTCTGATTCAGACTATAATTGATGACAGGCATCCTCACTGCTATTGAGTTAGCTTATGTTAGATTTGTGTGCACTTATACCAATGCATAATGCTGGGCATTAACATAATGTGTGCTAATTTGCATAATGCATATCACATAGCATTGAAATACATACATAAATTTAAATGTTTAATTAGATAACAAAATTCTAAAGCACATTCTGTACTATCAGAATACCTCTTGGATATAATTTATTTCTTTTGTAACTACAGTATTTTAAGTTTTTTCCTCAGAATGTATTTCATATATTCTGAGAATGTTATTATTTTCTTTAATTACATTGTCAAGAATCTACAGGAAAAATTATGGTGATGATGATGTTTGCTTTTTCCCACGGGAGCAACTTTAGTGGCTCATCATTGAGTCTGCCCATGGCTTCTAATGCTCTTCATCAACTTCAAGGATGTTTCTTCTATTCCTGATGTTAATAAGACAGGTATAAGCAATGTATGCTGAATTTTAGGAAGTGGTTTTATCTATAAGTATGATTAAAACCAAGTCTTTGTTCCTTGGGTTTCCAAGTTCATCGGTAAATCTCCCAGTGCTCAATCAGCCATTCACTTGAGGACATCATTTCTTTGTGTTCTTTTGAAAGAGTTCATAACCAATTTGTTCCCTATTATTTAGTGTTTTATCTATACCCTTTATCAAATGGGTTCTAAGCATCAGTTTTCCAGGCTGCCTCTTTTCGGTGAGGGTTTCAGAACACTGAACCTGAACTTGTCCTGACAGCCTATCGTTCTTACTGTGATCTGGAACGGAACAGTTTGCTTAAGGGTTTCCAAACACTCTCACAGCAAAAGTCTTTGGCCCTCACCTTTTTGCTATTAATAGTTATTTCAGCTCTAATCTTCCCAACTTAAAATTAGAATTAATATTTAAATATATATCATACTGTATATTATTTTAAAAGCACATTTTGTTACAGAAACTTCAGAATGTATCCTGTTCTCTGCTCCCTGGTTTTCAGTCTCTCTCTGAGGTGACCATGCCCTCAGTGGGAGCTCCCCTCACGTCTGCAGGGCAGTGGAACTGGAGTGCCTTGCTGTTACTCACTAGTGAGCATCCACCAATCCTCTGTCTCACACTCCTATGTGTACATGTGTACACTCTTTGTCTTCCCGTTCACACACAATATAATGTGCCATATGCATATAAGGTAGTGTCATATGTATTTCTATAACTTATATAATTCTGAAACACATATTTCTAGTATAATATTATGCCATATGTAATATATATATACATATATATATGTATATATATATATGCACATATACCACCATACCTGGCATTTTTATGTGAGTGCTGAGGATTGAACCTAGGTCCTCACACTTGGAAGACAAACATTTTACTATGATTGAGCCACCCCTTAAAATCACCATCACTACCACAGTTTCAGTCATTTTTAAGTGTATCAGGGGAACCATCACCATCACCCAGAGCATCCTATAACTTTTAAAACATGAGTCCTCTACCCACTTAGCAAAAACTCTGTGTTTCCCTCTTCCCCGAACACTGAGTAGCAATGGTCCTACTTTCTGTTTGTGTGAACTGTCTCAATTGTCCTTTAACAATTGATTTCACTTGGTAGACTTTCTTCCTGGTCGATCCATGAGAGCTTGTGTCAAAATGTCCTTTACCTGCAGGTACAACATAGGTGCCATTATGTGGAAGGCCACTTGTCGAGTCCTGTGGACAGTGCTACTGTGAGCGTGGATGTGCAAACACCTGCGTGGGTCCCTGCTCCCAGTCCTCACAGGCATCTACCCAGAAAGCAGAGCCACTGGGCATGTGGTTGTTTATATGAGGAACTGCTGAGGTTTTAACCCATGCTCTCGGGTCTCCAGCACTCACGTTTTCATTATGTTCGCCTTGTGTTTTTTTCTAGAGGAAGAAAATGTGATTGCTGTTCCCTTGGGCAGTCGAAGTGTGAGGATTACTGTGAAAGGACCTGCCCTGCTCTGTAAGTAGAATTTCACCTTAGCATGTTACAAAATTCCCTGACAGCAATGTCAGAAAAACAAATGAAAACCCACTTTCCCTGTTCATGGCAGGCATTTCTGCCCATTATACTCAAACAGTCTAGGAATATACAGTATACTGCAGGAACTGTTTTAAATCCACTTTGAAGAATTGAAATGGAATTTCATCACTTCAACCATCCCTCCCTTTAATCCTCTCCCTCTCCCCTCCACTCATTTTCCTTGACTATTATTATTTGTGTGTGTGTGTGTGTGTGTGTGTGTGTGTGTGTGTGTGTGTGTGCACATGTGTGCATGCGCTATGAATTGATCTGTTCTCATGGTTTAGGGTGAGAAGGATACCAATTTGATCCTAATGTCCTCGTGAAAGGAAAAATGGAGCTCTCTGCTCCCAAACCCCGTGGGAGAGAGACCTCACCCCCTGGTCAGGTGGGTACTCCTGAGGCTGCAGAGCGGAAGAGACCACCAGCACTGCCCACCCCTGCCCACATCCCTGGCCCAAGAGGAAACTGTATAAGGCCTCTGGGTTCCCGTAGAGGAGGGCCCAAGAGCAGCAGGACCGCTGTGTCTGAGACACCGCCAGAACCTGAAGGGATCTACCGGATAAACAGTTCTCTGCACCCAAATCCCATGGGAGGGAGAGCTAAACCTTCAGAGAGGCAGACACGCCTGGGAAACCAGAAGAGACTGCACTCTGCACACATCTCTGACGCCAGAGGAAAACACCAAACGCCATCTGGAACCCTGGTGCACGGAAGCTCCCGGAAAGGGTGGTGCAGATCTTCCTGGTTGCTGCCGCCTCGGAGAGCTCGTAAGCAACACCCCACGAGCAAACTTGAGCCTCGGGACCACAGGTAAGACCAACTTTTCTGCTGCAAGTGACCTGCCTGGTGAACTCCAGACACAGGCCTACAGGAACAGCTGAAGACCTGTAGATAGGAAAAACTACACACCCGAAAGCAGAACACTCTGTCCCCATAACTGGCTGAAAGAAAACAGGAAAACAGGTCTACAGCACTCCTGACACACAGGCTTATAAGACAGTCTAGCCACTGTCAGAAATAGCAGAACAAAGTAACACTAGAGATAATCTGATGGCGAGAGGCAAGCACAGGAACCCAAACAACAGAAACCAAGACTACATGGCATCATCGGAGCCCAATTCTCCCACCAAACCAAACACTGAATATCCAAACACAACAGAAAAGCAAGAGCTAGAGTTAAAATCATATTTGATCATGATGCTGGAGGACTTCAAGAAAGACGTGAAGAACTCCCTTAGAGAAACACAGGAAAACATTAATAAACAAGTAGAAGCCTACAGAGAGGAATTGCAAAAATCCCTGAAAGAATTCCAGGAAAACATAAATAAACAAGTAGAATCCCATAGAGAGGAGTCACAAAAATCCCTGAAAGAATTCCAGGAAAACACAATCAAACAGTTGAAGGAATTAAAAATGGAAATAGAAGCAATCAAGATAGAACACATGGAAACAACCCTGGATATAGAAAACCAAAAGAAGAGACAAGGAGCTGTAGATACGAGCTTCACCAACAGAATACAAGAGATGGAAGAGAGAATCTCAGGAGCAGAAGATTCCATAGAAATCATTGACTCAACTGTCAAAGATAATGTAAAGTGGAAAAAGCTACTGGTCCAAAACATACAGGAAATCCAGGACTCAATGAGAAGATCAAACCTAAGGATAATAGGTATAGAAGAGAGTGAAGACTCCCAGCTCAAAGGACCAGTAAATATCTTCAACAAAATCATAGAAGAAAACTTCCCTAGCCTAAAAAAAGAGATACCCATAGGCATACAAGAAGCCTACAGAACTCCAAATAGATTGGACCAGAAAAGAAACACCTCCCATCACATAATAGTCAAAACACCAAATGCACAAAATAAAGAAAGAATATTAAAAGCAGTAAGGGAAAAAGGTCAAGTAACATATAAAGGCAGACCTATCAGGATCACACCAGACTTTTTGCCAGAAACTATGAAAGCCAGAAGATCCTGGACAGATGTCATACAGACCCTAAGAGAACACAAATGCCAGCCCAGGTTACTGTATCCAGCAAAACTCTCAATTAACATAGATGGAGAAACCAAGATATTCCATGACAAAACCAAATTTACACAATATCTTTCTACAAATCCAGCACTACAAAGGATAATAAATGGTAAAGCCCAACATAAGGAGGCAAGCTATACCCTAGAAGAAGCAAGAAACTAATCGTCTTGGGAATAAAACAAAGAGAAGAAAAGCACACAAACATAACCTCATATCCAAATATGAATATAAAAGGAAGCAATAATCACTATTCCTTAATATCTCTCAACATCAATGGCCTCAACTCCCCAATAAAAAGACATAGATTAACAAACTGGATACCCAACGAGAACCCTGCATTCAGCTGCCTACAGGAAACACACCTCAGAGACAAAGAGAGACACTACCTCAGAGTGAAAGGCTGGAAAACTATGTTCCAAGCAAATGGTCGGAAAAAGCAAGCTGGAGTAGCCATTCTAATATCAAATAAAATCGATTTTCAACTAAAATTCATCAAAAAACATAAAGAAGGACACTTCATATTCATCAAAGGAAAAATCCACCAAGATGAACTCTCAATCCTAAATATCTATGCCCCAAATACGTAAAAGAAACCTTACTAAAGCTCAAAATACACATTGCACCTCAAACAATAAAAGTAGGAGATTTCAACACCCCACTCTCATCAATGGACAGATCATGGAAACAGAAATTAAACAGAGACATAGACAGACTAAGAGAAGTCATGAGCCAAATGGACTTAACAGATATTTATAGAACATTCTATCCTAAAACAAAAGGATATACCTTCTTCTCAGCTCCTCATGGTACTTTCTCCAAAACTGGCCATATAATTGGTCAAAAAACAGGCCTCAACAGGTACAGAAAGATAGAAATAATCCCATGCGTGCTATCAGACCACCACGGCCTAAAACTGGTCTTCAATAACAATAAGGGAAGAATGCCCACATATACGTGGAAATTGAACAATGCTCTACTCAATGATAACCTGGTCAAGGAAGAAATAAAGAAAGAAATTAAAGACTTTTTAGAATTTAATGAAAATGAAGGTACAACATACCCAAACTTATGGGACACAATGAAAGCTGTGCTAAGAGGAAAACTCATAGCGCTGAGTGCCTGCAGAAAGAAACAGGAAAGAGCATATGTCACCAGCTTGACAGCACACCTAAAAGCTCTAGAACAAAAAGAAGCAAATACACCCAGGAGGAGTAGACGGCAGGAAATAATCAAACTCAGAGCTGAAATCAACCAAGTAGAAACAAAAAGGACCATAGAAAGAATCAACAGAACCAAAAGTTGGTTCTTTGAGAAAATCAACAAGATAGATAAACCTTTAGCCAGACTAACGAGAGGACCCAGAGAGTGTGTCCAAATTAACAAAATCAGAAATGAAAAGGGAGACATAACTACAGATTCAGAGGAAATTCAAAAAATCATCAGATCTTACTATGAAAGCCTATATTCAACAAAACTTGAAAATCTGCAGGAAATGGACAATTTCCTAGACAGATACCAGGTACTGAAGTTAAATCAGGAACAGATAAACCAGTTAAACAACCCCATAACTCCTAAGGAAATAGAAGCAGTCATTAAAGGTCTCCCAACCAAAAAGAGCCCAGGTCCAGACGGGTTTAGTGCAGAATTCTATCAAACCTTCTTAGAAGACCTCATTCCAACATTATCCAAACTATTCCACAAAATTGAAACAGATGGAGCCCTACCGAATACCTTCTACGAAGCCACAATTACTCTTATACCTAAACCACACAAAGACACAATAAAGAAAGAGAACTTCAGACCAATTTCCCTTATGAATATCGACGCAAAAATACTCAATAAAATTCTGGCAAACGGAATCCAAGAGCACATCAAAACAATCATCCACCATGATCAAGTAGGCTTCATCCCAGGCATGCAGGGATGGTTTAATATACGGAAATCCATCAACGTGATCCATTATATAAAGAAACTGAAAGAACAAAACCACATGATCATTTCATTAGATGCTGAGAAAGCATTTGACAAAATTCAACACCCCTTCATGATAAAAGTCCTGGAAAGAATAGGAATTCAAGGCCCATTCCTAAACATAGTAAAAGCCATATACAGCAAACCAGTTGCTAACATTAAACTAAATGGAGAGAAACTTGAAGCAATCCCACTAAAATCAGGGACTAGACAAGGCTGCCCACTCTCTCCCTACTTATTCAATATAGTTCTTGAAGTTCTAGCCAGAGCAATCAGACAACAAAAGGAGGTCAAGGGGATACAGATCGGGAAAGAAGAAGTCAAAATATCACTCTTTGCAGATGATATGATAGTATATTTAAGTGATCCCAAAAGTTCCACCAGAGAACTACTAAAGCTGATAAACACCTTCAGCAAAGTGGCTGGGTTAACTCAAAAATTAACTCAAAAAAATCAGTAGCCTTCCTCTACACAAAAGAGAAACAAGCCGAGAAAGAAATTAGGGAAACGACACCCTTCATAATAGACCCAAATAATATAAAGTACCTCGGTGTGACTTTAACCAAGCAAGTAAAAGATCTGTACAATAAGAACTTCAAGACTCTGAAGAAAGAAATTGAAGAAGACCTCAGAAGATGGAAAGATCTCCCATGCTCATGGATTGGCAGGATTAATATAGTAAAAATGGCCATTTTACCAAAAGCGATCTACAGATTCAATGCAATCCCCATCAAAATACCAATCCAATTCTTCAAAGAGTTAGACAGAACAATTTGCAAATTCATCTGGAATAACAAAAAACCCAGGATAGCTAAAACTATCCTCAACAATAAAAGGACTTCAGGGGGAATCACTATCCCTGAACTCAAGCAGTATTACAGAGCAATAGTGATAAAAACTGCATGGTATTGGTACAGAGACAGACAGATAGACCAATGGAACAGAATTGAAGACCCAGAAATGAACCCACACACCTATGGGCACTTGATTTTTGACAAAGGAGCCAAAACCATCCAATGGAAAAAAGATAGCATTTTCAGCAAATGGTGCTGGTTCAACTGGAGGTCAACATGTAGAAGAATGCAGATCGATCCATGCTTATCACCCTGTACAAAGCTTAAGTCCAAGTGGATCAAGGACCTCCACATCAAACCAGACACACTCAAACTAATAGAAGAAAAACTAGGGCAGCATCTCAAACACATGGGCACTGGAAAAAATTTCCTGAACAAAATACCAATGGCTTATGCTCTAAGATCAAGAATCGACAAATGGGATCTCATAAAACTGCAAAGCTTCTGTAAGGCAAAGGACACTGTGGTTAGGACAAAATGGCAACCAACACATTGGGAAAAGATCTTTACCAATCCTACAACAGATAGAGGCCTTATATCCAAAATATACAAAGAATTCAAGAAGTTAGACTGCAGGGAGACAAATAACCCTATTAAAAAATGGGGTTCAGAGCTAAACAAAGAATTCATAGCTGAGGAATGCCGAATGGCCAAGAAACACCTAAAGAAATGTTCAACATCTTTAGTCATAAGGGAAATGCAAATCAAAACAACCCTGATATTTCACCTCACACCAGTGAGAATGGCTAAGATCAAAAACTCAGGTGACAGCAGATGCTGGTGAGGATGTTGGAGAAAGAGGAACACTCCTCCATTGTTGGTGGGATTGCAGACTGGTACAGCCATTCTGGAAATCAGTCTGGAGGTTCCTCAGAAAATTTGACATTGAACTGCCTGAGGATCCAGCTATACCTCTCTTGGGTATATACCCAAAAGATGCCCCAACATATAAAAAAGACACGTGCTCCACTATGTTCATTGCAGCCTTATTTATAATAGCCAGAAGCTGGAAAGAACCCAGATGCCCTTCAACAGAGGAATGGATACAGAAAATGTGGTACATCTACACAATGGAATATTACTCAGGTATCAAAAACAATGACTTTATGAAATTCGTAGGCAAATGGTCGGAACTGGAAAATATCATCCTGAGTGAGGTAACCCAATCACAGAAAAACACACATGGTATGCACTCATTGATACGTGGCTATTAGCCCAAATGCTTGAATTACCCTAGATGCCTAGAACAAATGAAACTCAAGACAGTTGATCAAAATGTGAATGCTTCACTCCTTCTTTAAAACGGGAATAAGAATACCCTTGGCAGGGAATAGAGAGGCAAAGATTAAAACAGTCACAAAAGGAACACCCATTCAGAGCCTGCTCCACATGTGGCCCATACATATACAGCCATCCAATTAGACAAAATGGATGAAGCAAAGAAGTGCAGGCCGACAGGAGCCGGATGTAGATCTCTCCTGAGAGACACAGCCAGAATACAGCAAACACAGAGGCGAATGCCAGCAGCAAACCACTGAACTGAGAATAGGACCCCCGTTGAAGGAATCAGAGAAAGAACTGGAAGAGCTTGAAGGGGCTCGAGACCCCTTATGAACAACAATGCCAAGCAACCAGAGCTTCCAGGGACTAAGCCACTACCCAAAGACTATACATGGACTGACCCTGGACTCTGACCCCATAGGTAGCAATGAATATCCTAGTAAGAGCACCAGTGGAAGGGGAAGCCCTGGGTCCTGCTAAGACTGAACCCCCAGTGAACTAGACTGGTGGGGGGAGGGCGGCAATGGGGGGAGGATAGGGAGGGGAACACCAATAAGAAAGGGGAGGGGGAAGGGGGATGTTTGCCCGGAAACCGGGAAAGGGAATAACACTCGAAATGTATATAAGAAATACTCAAGTTAATAAAAAAAAAAGAAAAGAAAGGAAAAATCAAGTTGTATGTCAAATATCTATACAAGGAGTCAAGGAGATGTCAGAAGTTTGGGACTAAAAGAAGAACAAATTAAATATAGACCTACGAATGACCTTCGACCCGGAAGTACAGGCTTTGGTGCTGATTTATCATGGTTTCCAGCCCAGATGTCAGTGAGGCTAGTGAAGGCTTTGTGAGCTGCAGAGAGTGTCTATGGAAGTGCAGTGGAGCTGTTTCTTCAGTGAGGTCAGATGACGTCTCTTACCTTAGAGTTGTTGCTTAGGGTGGAAGCTGGAAGTGACATGGTTTTCCTGCTCTCTGCCAAGGTATCCTTGTAGCTTCAAGCAACACTCCCTTAGTTGTATACAGAAGACAGTGGGTCTCAGACAGACCAGACTGGGCTGTGAGTTTGAAGAAGCTTATGGGATTTAGGGGATTATTTTTATTGTTTTAAATTCTGTGTCTGTGTAGGTGCATACCAGTGCAGGAGTCTATGGGGGCCAGCAACATCCAAACCCCTGGAGCAGGACTCGTAGGCAGTGGTGAGCTGCCCAACAGAGCTTCTGGTTATGAAACTCAGATCCTTAGCAAGAGCAGTACGGTCTCTTAACCACCGAGCCATTTCTTTACCCTGATTGGTTGAATTTGGTTAGGTCTGCACATCCAGAACAATACACACTACCAAGAAGCCACACAGAGTGAAGGTGGCTGAGTCAAATATATGCAGCTGACTTTTTTCTAGGCCACTACCACAGATTTCTTTTTTAAAACCATAAGAATTTCTCGGGGCCAGTAGTGTCTCACATTTCTGGTAATGTGTGTATGGGTGTGTGCGTGTGTGCATGTGTGTGTATGAATACATGTGTATGTATATGTTTGTATGTATGTGTATACATGTATATGTGTATATGATTGTATATATGTATGTGTGTATGGGTGTGTATGTATATGTTTGTTTGTGTATATGTATATACTTGTTTGTATATATGTATATGTATGTATGTGTATATGAGTATGTGTATATGTGTGCATGTGTATGTGTATATGCACATATATGTATGTGTGTTTGCATGTGTGTGTATTGTATGTTTCAATGTGTGTATATGTAATGTGTGTATGTGTATGTATGTGTGCATGTGTATGTGTGTATGTGTGTATACATGTGTATATGTGTGTGTTTGTATGTGTGTGTCTTTGTGTATATATGTGTGCATGCACACATGTAGGCAGGAGTGGAAGTGCCTGTTGAAGCCAGAGGTGGATATCAGGTGTCTTCCTTAATCACTCTGCACCTTATTCTTTGAGACCTGAAGTGCACCAGGCTGCCTGATTGGCCAGCAGGCCCCACAGACCTGCCTCTCTGGATCCTCAGTGCTGGGATTGCAATCGCTTGCTACTGCATCTGCATTGTTTTTAGTTTTTTCTATGGGATCTGACTCGGGTCCTTATGCTTGAGTAGCAGGCAGCTTGCTGACTGAGCCATCACGCCATCCTTAACTTTGGAGGGGGGGAAATTCTTTACCCTTTACGATTTGCACTAATGACACACACTTTCTTGGAAATGCAGTATCAAACGTTTGGAGATGTGCTTTCTGAATGGTTTGAAACTCTTTAGCACTCTGTGGTCAGTCCTTCCTCCTTGTAAATTCAAATGTAACACCTAGAAACTAGCAAAACTCATCCTTATTAAATTCCATGACTCATCTCAGTAATAAAATTGTGAGATATCATTTGAACTAGAAAGTATAAAAGCACCAGGCATGGTGATACATGCCTGTAACCCCTAATCACCTAGGAGCTGGAGTCAGGAGGGGGGGAGTGTTCAAGCCAGCCTTGACTTCACTGCAGATTCCAGGCCAGTTGGACCATGTAAGGCTCTATTCAAAAAAAAAATCACCCCATTTCACATATAGTTACATCAATAAATAACAAATCGGGAAAGTGCTAAAACTTCACAGCAACTCTAGCCTTCAAATGAAAATAGCAGAGAAATCTATCAATAGTTGAACTAATAATAGCAGGAACTAATCAGGATGTGTGGAACATTATTCGCTGATAAAAAGGGAAGACATTCTGAGGCATGCTGCATGGTGGATGGTCCTTGAAAATATTGACCCAGTGAAAGCTGCCAGCTACCAAAAGCCCCATGTCATCTGATCCGTCAGACGGAATACCTAGACAAAGACAGCTACAGAGATGGAAACTAGATGGGCTATGTCCTGGCTCGGTGTGTTAGATGGGGTAGCAGAAAGTGTTGCAGTCTTAGCCTGTGGTAAAAACGCTGAGGGTGTTAAAATAGTGTATTTTGTATAGGTGATTGGGGGCTGGAAATGAGCTCAATAGCATGAGCTCTTGGGTTCAATACCCAGAACTGAAGAGGTGGGCAAACAGACCACAAAGAAAGCAAGAAACTGGGTGGGTTCTAGGACATGCTAGTTAGGTATCAACAGTTGTTTATTAGTTATTTATGTAAAGTGTGTGATTTGGGGGATTTCTTGAGACAGAATCTCACGTGGCCCAGACTGGCCTGGCACAATTGGTTTAATGTGTTGCCCTAATGACACTGAAGGCTGAAGTTCAGTTTTGGAAGGTGGTAGTGTTGCTTTGAGAGAAGGTCTTGCTCTGTGGTCCAGGAACTCATCCTGTACCCTAGGCTAGCTTTGAACTTGTGCTAAACTGCCTGCCTCAGTCTCCTGAAGCCTTGGTTTGCCAGTGTGAGCTACCATGTTCAGCTTTAAGGGACATTTTCAGTCATAAAAACAGAATACACAAGCAGTAAACAGAATAAGTTCAGGCGAATGCCCCGGGGAGGCCTCATTTTCAGTAGCCTGTGCTGGTGGATGAAGCATGGCTTTGTATTAGAGACTGGCACTCTCTGCGGTTCAGAGTTCAGAAGTTCTCCCACTTCTCCAAGTGACAGATCTATTGCTTGGAGTTTTCCTCTTCTGGACAGCCCCACAGGCAGCTCTGGAAGTCTTTCTGAAAACCACCCTTCTCCACTGGCTGACTGGCAAAGGATTTAGTTTACAAGTCTGAATTTCACAGTACAGAACGGGTTTTGTTTTCTTGTTTTATATAACTGGGTTTTTTTTATAAAAAGCTATATTTCTGAGATCAAGCTTATTTTCAGTATTAAATCACCCTTTAAAAGTCCACATTAGCTGTAACCTTCCAAGTGGCTGCAGAATTGAAAACTGAGAATGCTTGGTACCATTAATTTCAAGTCCCTTTGTTGTGGGATGGAATTTAATTATAGAATGTCCATCTTACAATCTGCTATTTAAAGCCTGAATTTCTAGCATGTTCTAATCCTAGCCACATTACTGTAGGGAACACGCAGCTCTAGATTTTCCAGTCATGTGTTCCTCCCCAAATGGAAGCAGTAAGAAAGTCTCTGCAAAGGCAACGTCATTGTTTTTGTAATTATAGCAAATGTAATTATAGCAAAGCTAAGGCTTTAACTATGTCTGGCTCAGCTGGTGAAGTGACTTAGCAGCTAATGGCACTTGCTGCCAAGTCTGGCTACCTGAGTTCAAGCCTCAGGAGCTATGTGATAAACAAAAGAACCACCAGTAGTGTGGCGGCACACACACACACACACACACACACACACACACACACACACACACACATCCATAAATAAGTAAATGTAATTTAAAAAATAATAAGCCTGGAAAGATGGCTCAATGTTCAAGAGTGCTGGCTGCTTTTGCAGGGGGAAGTTTGGTTCCCCGCACCCACATAGTGGCTCACATAGCATCTGTCCAGCTCCGGGATATATATCCAATGCTGTCTTCTTGTCACTGTGGGTACTGCATTCATGTGGTGGACACACACACACACACACACACACACACACACACACACACACTTTTAAAAGAATCTTTAAAATTCAAAGTAATAATAAACCAAATGCTCTAATAACTATAATCCAAAAGGTCAATATGTCACAGGCTGGAACCTCCACCAACTGCAAGAATACAATTTTCTCCCCAGTTCTGTCTTCTGAGCATGACGGGAACTATGGCTCTATACATAATGACCGAAGGAAAGCAATGCTGAGCAGGACAGGTACACTCTGCAGACATGCATTTGCTGTGGGCCCAAGTCTGGGGTTGAAGGGCTAGCTGTATGCCCTCACTCACAGCCACCTAAGAATGCCTTCCTAACCTCCACAGCCAAGACCAGTGGTTCTCAACCTTCCAATGCTGTGACCTTTTGATACAGTTTCCCATGCTGTAGTGACCCCCACCCTCCCAACCATAACACTTTTTCATTGCTATTTTATAACTAATCGTGTTAGGAAGTCTTTTACACTGTTATTAATCATAATGTAAATAAATATCTGTGTTTTCTGGTGCTTTTGGGTGAGCCCTGTGAAAAGGTTGTTTGATCCCCAAAGGGGTCACAACACCGAGATTGAGAAACACTGGTCTAAACAAATCTCTTGTTCACCTGGTTTTGCCTGTTTCCAAAGATGCCACAGTGTAAGTCCTTTAGTTAGAGACAGCTAGAAGCATTCATTATTTTTGAAGCCGTCATTATTTTTCTTAAGTACATATTAAGATGTTTGAAGTTGTCCTTTCAGGGGCTGGAAAGACGGGCCAACAGTTACTCTTTCAGAAGACCTGGCTTCAGTTCTGCACCCTCGTTGCAGCTCACACTCTCCTGTAACTCCAGTTCCAAGGGAGCTAATGTTCTCAGACTTTCATGGGCTTCTGCATGCACATGGTACATGTATGATTGTGCTGGCTCACATGCAGAAACATAAATATAAATTAAATATATTAAAAGTGTATAATTATAAAATAAGTTGCAAAGATTTGGACATAGAAGAAGGCATTGGCTCCTGATGGTGCTTTCTACCATGTGAAGCTGCTGGTCTACTCGCTCACGTCTCTATTTCTTACTAGGGAGGCTGGAGGGGAGAAGTTACTTTGGCAGTGGACAATAGAACTCAGAGGTATATTTGCTTCCTTAATAGTGGTGGGATGATCAGAGACTCCTGGCGTCTCCCACCTGCTTTAGATGCCACAGAGGGCTCTATGGGAACTCAGAACTACAGCATTCACTTCTGTAGGTCTCCCAAATCAAACTAATGGAAATAAACGCTACCCTGTGATTTAGTGGATGGATGTCATGGCAACTGGTTTTCCTTTGCTCCCAGATCACCTCTCCAGATTCCCACACGCTCCTTGCTGAGTTCCTGGGAAGTGTGGAAAGCTGTTCTTCAGCACTGTGGCAAAGCAGCAGTTGCTCTAACGCAGCACACATCTTTGGATCAGTTCCTGGTTTGGCTATGGGGCCGTATATTCACAGCCCATGGACAAGATGAGAGAAGGCTGCATAGGGAGTCTCTGTGCTTGTTTGTGTGAATTTATACCTACTTAAAAAGAATATTTTAAAGCAAAATTGAGATCCTTCTGAATGGGTAGTAAGAATAGGTAGCTTCCCTCACTCCATGATATGGGCATAAAAGAGATCATGAAAAAGCACAAAGTGAGAAAAGATTCCTCTTTATTCTGTGGTGGAAATGGTTCTGAGAACTCGGGTAGGTATGGGCCCAAAAGCCCTTGTCAGCACCTCAAAGTCTCACATGGCTGTTCTTCCAATATCAAACAGTGTCCATCCACCGAGGAGACAGAGCCGTATTGGTTGATCATACCTGCCTGGTGTTGCACTTAGCAATCGTGTCATTTAAAAATCAAATGCCTTTAGGATGGTTCTCATATTGACATCTTATTTTCAAATTTTCAGTCATTGAGTCAAAAACACTTCAAGGAAGCAGAGGAGAACACAGCTTCAACAGCCCTGGGGTTTTTGTTGTGGAAAACACGACGATTGAGTTTCAGAAAGGTGCCGACAGACAAACCTTCAAGATTGCGGGACCCCTGATGGCTGACTTCATCTTCAAGGTAGACAGACCGTCTTCAGAGACTCCTGGTTAAGCACCGCAAGGGAAGCACAGTGGGCGTATCCATTTGACCAGCCCATCCCCAAGAACTCTTCCCCTCTCACGAATAGAGACTCTAGGAATTAAGAATCAATCTTTGTTCTTCCAGGGGAGATAATTTCCTATTCGTCACCCCCATGTGTCATGCTCAGTTTAAGTCCATGTGGATTTTGACAGAGATGGGTACTAGCTAAGCATGTCATCCTGGGGAAGAAAAGGAGAGGACAGAGGGTTATTCTTTGGCTTCCTTGACAGGGGCTGTTCCTTCCATCCTCAGCCCTGCAAGGCTGTTGTAACGCAGCAGTTGATTCAAGATCAGGATCACGGGTGATGAGGAACCCTGCACTAGCATCCTCTCAGATTGTGTCTTCCCAGAGCTGCGAGCCCACTTCTCTCTCTAGGTAGAGTTGAGCCATCTTCCCTTGTGCAAAGGACCAAAGTATAGAGATCAATCTATTGCCAAAGCAATGCAAGTTAAAAGCAACCTGGTGTAGCTACAGAAGAAAATGAACAAGGAATGAAAAAAACAATTATTCAGTGAGCAGTGCTTTCCTCCATTTCTAGAGAAATCATTCAAAATGTAGCAGAAGAATGAAAACTGCCTTAATGGTCAATTATACCTTTATGAAGGAAAATGATGTTCATTACTTTTCTGGTTGCTATAGCAACGAAATCCTGGACACAAAGAAATGAAAGGGAGGGGAGAAGGAGGGCTTTACTTTGACTCACAGATGGAGGGTATAGCCTGTCGTGGTGGGTGAGTCATGGTGGGAGCATGCCGTCAGGAAGTAGAGAGAGAGAGAGTCAGGACCCACATCCAAATGGGCCTTCCTGTCTCAGCCTATTCTAGAAACTCCTTTACAAACACATCAGAGGGTTGCCTCCCAGATGATTTTTAGATCCTTACGATATTAAGCATCACAAAAGACCCCTGAAATCTTTTTATAAACTTTATGTTTAACATTGTAACTTGACAAAGAATGTTCTATTGAGACATTGGTTGTCCTTGCCTCCAGAGAGACATGGAGTGCTTTGACTAGATTGGAGAACTCATCTGAATCTCTCGGGTCCCACTTCAGCCTGCAGTGTGACAAGCCAAAGGTTTTAAATAGTGTGTGATTGGTTTGTGCTAATTGACAGACTCTAGAGTCACCTGGAGGTGGGCTCCTGGGCTTGCCTGTGTGAGATTACGTGGGTTATATTAGCTGAGGTGGGAAGACTGACCTGTCTACAGTAGGTGGGGGGATTCTTTGCCTGGGGTCCTGGACTGTATGCTGAGTGGAGTGAGCTGAGAGGTCAGAAGCATTCCTTCACCCCTTGCTTCCTGGCTGTGAATGTGATGTGCCAAGCTTCTTGAAGCTGCAGCCTCCTTGTCTTGCCCATTGTGACAGATACGACAGGTACAGTAAGCAGGAGCAGAAAGTAATATACAGTGATCGGTGCTGGAAAATGAAGAGACTTTTTAAAGTATAAAAATACTAGTTGATTTTTTTTTCTGCTGTAAAAGTGAAAGAGATTCGGCCAAGTAGCTGGCCTGTTCTATGCCAAGGAGGTTTACGTCGCTCTCTGGTTTGCCATGGCCCACACTTCTCCAGTTGCCTCCCTCATGTTGCATTAAAGGCACAGGCATCTTCTGCCATTCAGTTTGTTCCCAGTGTCTGTCATCTGACTGGCTTTCATAGGAGTCGTGTGTGGGATCCAGAAAGAAACATACTCATCTCTTTGGTCTTTTATTATAGCATGAATTCTTTTTTTTTATTAACTTGAGTATTTCTTATTTACATTTCGAATGTTATTCCCTTTCCCAGTTTCCAGGACAACATCCCCCTAACCCCTCCCCCTCCCTTTCTATATGGGTGTTCCCCTCCCTACCCTCCCCCTGTTACTGTCCTCCCCCCAACAATCACTTTCACTGGGGGTTCAGTCTTAGCAGGACCAAGGGCTTCCCCTTCCACTGGTATACCATGAATTCTATACTTCCTCTGCAGTGTTCCTGCGTGATTCTCCCTCACACACATAGACATAGTATTTCTTCCTTTTAATTGCTAAGAGTATCTGTAATCTCCTTAAGTCAATATAGAGGACCCCGACTGGGTAAGAGACAGCGATTGCCTGGATACGACACCTATGAAGATTAGTATTTCAAGATAGTGTTACAGTGTCTGCATTAATAGAACTTGAGATCCTGTCGATTCTTTGCACAAAATTGTACATACTCATAAGCTTTAGATCTCTCTGTATGTGGGTGCATGTGTGTGCTTGTGCACGTGGAAGCCAGAAGTCCATGTCAGCCATTGCTCCTTGGGAGCTGTCTAGTTTATGTTTGAAAGACAGTCTCTCATTGAAACCCATGACTCATTGATTAGGCTAGGCCAACTGTCCTGTGAACCCAGAGATTCCCCTGTCTTGTCTCTCAGGGCTGGAATCACAAGTGTGTGCCACTATCCCCAGCTTTTGTTTTAAATTCAGTCGCTGGATAGCAAACTCAGGTCTATACGTGGCAGGCACTCTATCAACTGAGCTGCTTTCTGGCCAGCAAACCAGTTCTGTGAGTTTTCTATATATGCACGCATAGTTGTATACCCTGTGTGTGTGTGTGTGTGTGTGTGTGTGTGTGTGTGTGTGTGTGTAGGAGACATGCGTTTTTGGGAAAGTACCCTTAAGTTCATTTATAATACAAGATTCTTAAAATAATTTTAACACTATGTATTCACGTATCAATTGCACAAATAAAGATTATTTCAAACCTCATTACCCAAACATGCACTCACCTCTTAGGAAGCTGTGATTTGACAACGTGCCCTCTGCACTCTGATTTAGCAATCCCTTTGTCCTCTGTCAGAATCCTCACTCCCTCAGACTGAATAAACAGCCTGGGCTTCAGCTTTAGTGTCTGGAAAGCCTTTGGGCTCTCGAGACTGAAGGGGTTGTTTAAAAACATATTTATCAAAGAGGGCGTTACACACAACTAACTAAACAGAGTGTCATTTCCATGCCTACAGCCGTGTTCCTCCATGGGCTGTGGTGTGCTTGGTGGGAGAGAATCTGGCAAAGTTGGAGACACTTAAAATGGAACAAGAGTGACTCTGGTGTTGTTTTTCTCTGGTTCGGGAGCTTGTCCAGATTATGGTTGTTTCTAGGAAATATTCTTTTTATCAGACACTTTTTTTTCTTCTTCCAATTTTGGTTCAGAACATTGTAGTGTTGCCCGGCTGTGCTGTGGCTGAGGTGAAGGACTCTTCACTTACGTCCATCTTTTCTGGGACCACTATGCAGTCAAACAACACTCCTTTGATTAGAGGGAGGGGTAATGTCCATATGGGGGCATTGATGACTGTCCCCGCATGTCATAATATCTCTTGTCTTACTCCATTGAGGACATCGGGTATAGAGATGGCTTCCACCTAAGACTGAACTCTGAGGCAGCAGGGCCCGGGGACCACCTCCTCCATGCACTGGCAGCACAGTTGTGGGGATACTGGACTCTGCTTGTCTTCACCATATATGTCATACGTTTCATAAAGAGCAGAGCTTTTAGTAAAGGGTCTATTAGAAACTACTGTGTTTTTATATATAACATATACTTCACCCAAGAGAAAAAAATTCTGTTTTCTACTCTTTATGAAACTCTCTTCTCATAGCTAGACTGACCCGGGAAACCTTGTCTTTTTTTTTCTTTCTGTGGGTTTCTGGATCTATAATCTTGTTTTCCTGAACAGTAGTTTCTCATGGTGGCTCCTGTCCCATCTCTGTTGCAACGGGGTGGTCTATCCTGGAATATGAGGATTTTGCTCCTGCAGTCCGTGTACCTGGCCATCCGGGGCAGTAGATTCTCTTGGCCAAGTCACTGCTCTTTTCGGCAGTTGCTGACTGGCGAGCTAGAGCAATAGCTCTCAACTTTCCTAATGCTGCGACCCCTTAATGCAGTTACTCCTGTTGTGGTGACGCCCTGCCATACAATTATTCTCGTTCCTATTTCATAATTATTCTTTTACTACTGTTATGAATCGTAATGTAAGTGTCTGTGTTTTCTGATGGCCTTAGGCAACCCTGTGAAAGGGTAATTTGACCCTCGAAGGGGTCACAGCACACAGGTTGAGAACAGCTGATCTGTAGGCAGTGCTCACCCAGAGGGGACTTACCTGTCATTGGCATATTGGAATCTGTGTGCAAATGGTTAGGATTATCAAGTTGGAGTATGTTTCATTGAGATTACCTTATGAGATAAAATTAAGTTACCTTAATGAAGATACGTGTTCCTGTGGTAGAAACCTCTCTGGGGGATATATGGAGAGAAAAACACATTTGTCTTCTTTGTGAAGTTTTCCCTCTACAACCTGTTGTCGAGGCAAAGTCATTTTCATTCAGTTCAGATATTTTGTGTTCCTGAAGGAGTATATTTTCTGGTTGCTTTCCCCCTAGTTCTCAAGCATGCCATCTGTCTCCAGGTTTCTCTGACCCAGCTCTGATAGTTTGGATGCCCTCTACCCAGAGTCTTGCTAGAGAATTATGCTAGTTCATCTAGCTGCCTGGATTCTTTTCTGCCAGAGAACAAGCCACGGCCTCACCACGTGGGGGCAGCAGAAGTGAAAGCCACAAATTCCCAAGTGCTTTAGAACACAGCCAGGTGGCAGGGATGCGGGATGAGGGTGGGGGAGTGGTTTGGGGCCAGGATCTGCCTGGGCTTCCAGAGGTTGTTATTAACAGAGTGCAGCAGATGGAATGTGTGGAAAAGAGGGGGACTCTCTTATTATTCTGGAGGCTTACTATGCAAAACCAAGGTATTAGTGGGATTGGCTCTATCTGAGGGCTGTGAGGGAGGACCTGCTCTGTGTCCCTCTCGCCTCCTTTATCATAGCTAAAGAATTCCTATTATCTTCTCTCCATTCATGTCTGCGTCTGTCGCCAACCCTGTTTCCATAAGAGCACAAGCATATTGGGACAGGGCCCAGCCAATTACCCTCATCTTAGCAATATGTCGTCTGCACAGACCCTGTGTCCAAGTTCTGCAGGCTAGGGCTTTAGTATAGTCTTTCTCTCCCTCTCCCTCTCCCTCTCCCTCTCCCTCTCCCTCTCCCTCTCCCTCTCCCTCTCCCTCTCCCTCTCCCTCTCCCTCTCCCTCTCCCTCTCCCTCTCCCTCTCTCTCTCCCTCTTCCTCTCCTCCCCCTTCTTTATTTTATTTTATGTTGTTTTTTAAGACAGGGTTTCTCTGTGTAGCCCTGGCTGTCCTAGACAGGCTCTGTAGACCAGGCTGGCCTCAAACTCACAGAGATCAACCTGCCACTGCCTCTGCCTCGAATGCTGGGATTAAAGACACATGCCAGCACTGCAAGGCCCTAATGTTGTTTCTTATGGGACACAAGTCAATTTGAAATGGTGGCAAAGGGAAAGGAATTTCAATTATTCGTCGCTTCCCTCCATCTAAGTCCCACCTCCTCTTGAGTGTTTGCTGCTGGTCACAAAGGTGGAACTTTGTGAGAATCTGATAATGCTCCTGTAATGTGGCCTCTGAGGGTCATTTCTTTGAGCAGTTCAAACAGAGTATGCTAATTCATGCCTGTAACCAGGCAGCCGAGGCAGGAAGACCACAAGTTTGAGGCCAGTTATGGAATTTTTCTCAAATTAATAAATCTAGGGTAGTAAGATGCCTGGGCAGGTGCTTGCTTGCTGCCAAGCCTGATGACCTGCATCCAATCTTTGGAACCCACCAGCTCCTTTGATGTTCGCACAAGTATCGTAGAATGAGTGTGTTCACACACATACACACATATACACAAGTAAATAGACAAATGTAGAATAAATCTGTTTGAAAATTTTCTCATCAATATAAAAATCCATGGCTAAGCTATATATGTAAATACAACTACTGTGAATATTCTATGTTAATAATAAAAATACTTATTTATTAGAAATTATTTCACAGTGATGAAGTCAGTAGCTGAACGTGAGTTCGTCTCCCTAACAAAGCAGGGGACATACTGCTGTAAGTGATCCCGGAATTTCTTCACTTGTCATTCTGTGTGTACTTGATTGTCGGTGTTGTCACAGGAAATGTCTGCCCCTGGGGACATGTTCAGGTGAAGGAACAATTGGCCAGGCTATTGTCAACAGAAATACAAAGAGAAAGCGTTGACATTAGAGCCATGACTGCTGAAGGTTACTGTTATTATTTTTTTTTTGTTAGTTTAATTTCAACCTTTGTCTTGATAGCCAGGTTTGATGGAGAATGAGCTGTTTCTAAATGGATTTAATTCCCATAGAATTTCAAGGTCAGATCAGAGCCCTTCCTCTGTGAAATGGTGAGAACACATCTTTTCTTGGTCAGGCTCAGATGTGAGCTGTGCAAAGCCTGTCCTCTATGCTTCTTTGGGTGTAGGAAGGAGTTTGACAGAGGGTCAGATAGGAGGGGTAGACAGAATTTGATAAAAGGGCTCTCTACAGGATGGAAGACAGATGTCAAGGAGCCAAAGGTGGGAAAAGGACTTTTACTCTATTTCTCAGGTAGAGCCTCAAAATGAAAATGCCAATTAACCTGAGAACGCCACACCAGAACACCAGATCACGAGTGTTCAGTCTCAGGCAGAGCCCAGGTAGAGCCCCAAGTCTCAGCTCAAGGTATTTTGAACAATGTCTACCCTACCAAAGCACTCAGATGCACTAATATTCAAGTCTTTCCTGTGGCATTTGCAGATTTCTTCCGCATCCCTTCCCAGGTACCTTAGCTCACATCTGCAGCATGTACAAAACACCCACACTTGGTGGAAAACAGATGGACTGGGTAATTTATTGGAACTAGTCTACTTAATGGAGTTTTACCAAAGCTTATTACTAAAACAATCTTGTTAAATGATATGTATGTCTACAAAGAAACATTGTTCATCTTTGTTGTTTCTCTTTGACCTATGAAGTAGATTTTAATTATCAAGTTGGTATTTTTTGATTTAATGATAAGAGATTCATGGGGTCACGTGTGTTTCTTTTTAGCTTTATTAGATTTTTATTTATTGTCTGTAGAGAGAGGGCTCATGTGGTTACATGTGTGTGCCATGGGGCAAGAAAAGGCCTAAGGACAATTTGCAGGACTTGCTTCTTTCCTTGTAGTTTGTGAGTCCTAGGATAAGACCTCGGTTTCCAGGTTTGGTACTTGCCTGCTGACCCATTGCTCTAACCCCCTATTTGAGCGTCTTAAGTGAAGGGGCATGCTTTTTGTCCACGCTGTGTGCTTGTTTGTTTTGCTTCTTGTTAACCAGAGATGTTCTCAAATTTGCTGTGTAGCTATGAATGACCTCAACCTCCTCGGCCTTCTGTGTCTACCTTTTAGCTGCCACCATTGCCTATTGAGTTTCAGCCCCAAGAGCTCCTCAGTCTCTCAGACTCCAAGAGACTGGTTAATATTTTCTCCCTGATAGGCTGGTGCTTTCAGTTTGAAGTGCAGTGACACAGAAGATTGCCTGAGTATGGAAGTCCCAGGGAGCCATAGCCCCAGGAGCATTTTTATTATTATTATTACAATGCTTCTCTTAAGGTACAACATTTTTCTACTAGTTACAACAACAGCCAAAACAAAACCAAGAAACTAACACTATGACACAAAGCTCATCTAAGGCATTTTAACCTACTTCTCCTTCAGTACCACCCCTGTTAGCCAGATCTAGCTACTAAGAATGGAAACAGGGGATGACTATAACCAGGGGAAGGGGCAGCTTATAGTTTGAAGTGCATTTGCATAGACAGTGCTTGTTAGTCTGTGGGTTCAGATAGCAGTTAGTGATACCTGGTATATATCTCAGGGCTCTTTTCTTACCCCTATAGGTGGGAAGAATTTCTGGAGTGAGAAGCAGAGCAATTCATGGGGAGCAGATTAAATGGAGGCAGATGGAGAGGTGTCCTTGTGTTCTATTTACATTTTCTCCTGAAATGAGATGCAGGGTATCAGATATGTGAATGACTTTTCAAAAAGAGGAGTAAATCTGCAGGCTAAGGAAGAAGCACAAATGATTTATTTGGAGAGTTGGAGAGTAAAAGGCTATGGAAAAAATAGTGTGGTTCCTTGGCAGCCCTTGGCATCTCTTGGAGGTTAGTAGGCTTAGACATTTAAAGTGAGCATGTGCCTGCTGCAATCCTACTACTTAAGAGGAGGAGGGAGGAAGATTGTTAATTCCAAACTGACTTGGACCATCGTATAAGTTCCAGGGAAGTCTGGGTATAGATAGATAAGACCTGTCAGAATACGATAGGATAGAATAGGATAGGATAGGATAGGATAGGATAGGATAGGATAGGATAGGATAGGATAGGATAGGATAGGATAGGATAGGATAGGATAGGATAGGATAGGACAGGACATGGTAGGGTAGGGTAGGGTAGGGTAGGCTAGAGTAGAAGTTATTTATTGATTCCTTGTCTAATTTTTTGGTTTTTGTTTCTAATCATCCAGAAAGTGTTTCTGACATGTCTAAATACTACATTTTAGTTGTGTGGATTATTTTTTCTTAGTTTCATTTTTCTTTATGTATTTATACATTTTTACCTTTATTTTCTTTCTTTTCTGGGTTTATTTTGATGTTGAATCTTGAGTTTCTAGATTCACTTCCTGTTTTCTCCACTGTTAGTTTCCATATAGGAAGGTTTGTCATCTGTTTGCAGTGTGGGAGATCCATACTTGCCAACTGTTTGCAGTGTGGCATGCCCTCTCTACTGCCTACTTGAAATGTGGCATGTTCATTTTTCCTGTCTGTCTGAGTGTGGGAGAGCCATCTTTATTGTCTTTCTGAGTGTGGGAGAGCCATCTTTCCTGTCTGTCTGAGTGTGGGAGAGCCATCTTTATTGCCTGTCTATGTTGTAGAAAGCTCTTGGTGCTGTTTGTGTCCTGGACAAGAAATCTTTGCCTAACCCAAGTTGTAGAGACACAGCTCTGTTTTTTCTTTCACTTGCTCTTGGTTTTGTAAATGTCGTAAAGTTCAATTACTACTGCTTTTGACATGAACATCCCATTGACTCAGGCCCACTACATGGAGAACAGCCCCCGTTATCTATCTACCCTAAATCCAGAAGTCCATCTGTATAGGTGCACTTTAAGGTTTTTGTTCCATGGCAAGAATTATTCAAGTACCTTTGTGATTTATCTATTGCTATATTAAACTTAAGTCTTCATCTTGCTGTAGGCTCTTAGGCTGTGTTCTTGAAGATGATCTCACTCTTCTGGATTCTGCATTTCTCTGTCAATCTTTTTTATTGGATTTTTTATTTACATTTCAAATGGTCCATAAGTCCTCTAGTCCCTACCCTCCCCTTCTTCTATAACAGTGTTCCCCTCCCCATCCATCATCCTTCCAACCCCCTGACATTCCCTTACACTGGGGGACCCAACCTTGGCAAGACCAAGGGCTTCTCCTTCCTTCAGTGCCCAACAAGGCCACCCTCTGCTACATGTGCAGCTAGAGCCATGGGTCAGTCCATGTATAGTCTTTGGGTAGTGGTTTAGTCCATGGGAGTTCTGGTTGGTGGGCATTGTTGTTTGTATGGGGTTTCAAGCTCCTTCAGCTCTTTCAATCCTTTCTGTAATTCCTCCAATAGGAACCCCATTCTCAGTTCAATGCTTTGCTGCTAGAATTCGACTTTATATTTGACATGCTCTGGCTGTACCTCTCAGGAGACAGCTATATCAGGCTCCTGTCAGCATGCACTTCTTAGCTTCATCAATTGTATCTAGTTTTGGTGGATATATATATATATATATATATATATATATATATATATATATATATATATATATGCTGTATACCCATGTTGGGTAGACTTTGAATGGCCGTTTCATTTCTGCTCCAAACTTGGCCTCAATATCCCCTCCTATGAATATTTTTGTTCCCTCTTTTAAGCACATCCACACTTTGGTCAACCTTCTTCTTGAGCTTTATGGGGTCCGTGCATTGTATCTTGGGTAATTCAAGTTTTTGGGCTAATGTCCACTTATTGTTGGGTGTATACCATGTGTGTTTTTCTGTGATTGGGTTACCTCACTCAGGATGATATTTTCTAGTTCAATTCGTTTGCCTATGAATTTCATGAAGTCATTGTTTTTGATAGCTGAGTAGTACTCCATTGTGTAGATGTACCACATTTTCTGTATCCATTCCTCTGTTGACAGGCATCTGGGTTCTTTCCAGCTTCTGACTATAATAAATAAGGCAGCTATGAACATAGGGGAGCATGTGTCTTTGTTGTATGTTGGAGCATCTTTTGGGTATATGCCGAGGAGAGGTATAGCTGAGTCCTCAGGTAGTGGAATGTCCAATTTTCTGAGGAACTTCCAGACTGATTTCCAGAGTGGTTGTACCAGCTTGCAATTCCACCAGCAATGGAGGAGTGTTCCTCTTTCTCTACATCCTTGCCAGCATCTGTTGTCACCTGAGTTTTTTATCTTAGCCATTCTGAGTGGTGTGAGGTGGAATCTCAGGGTTGTTTTGATTTATGTTCCCTGAAGTGTAAGGATGTTGAACATTTCTTTAGGTACTTCTCAGCCATTCCATATTCCTCAGCTAAGAATTCTTTGTTTAGCTCTGCACCACATATTTAATAGTGTTATTTGGCTCTCTGGAGTCAAACTTTGTGAATTCTTTGTATATTTTGGATATTAGCCCTTTATCAGATTAAGATTGATAAAGATGTTGGTTGCCGTTTTTGTCCTAATAACAGTGTCCTTTGTCTTACAGAAGCTTTAAAGTTTTATGAGGTCCCATTTGTCCATTCTTGATCTTAGAGCATAAGCCATTTGTGTTTTGTTCAGGAAAATTTCCCATATAATTGAGACTCCTCCCCATTTTTTCATCTATTAATTTGAATGTATTTTTTTGGTTTGATGTGGAAGTCCTTGATCCACTTGGACTTAAGTTTTGTACAGGACAATAAGAATGGATCAATTTGCATTCTTCTACATGCTGACCTCCTGTTGAACCAGCACCATTTGTTGAAACCATTGGATGGTTTTAGCTCCAAAGAACAAGTAACCATAGGTGTGTGGGTTCATTTCTGAATCTTCAACTCTATTACACTGATCTACCTGCCTGTCTGTATACCAATACCAAACAGTTCTTTTTATCACTATTGCTCTGTAATACTGCTGGAGGTCAGGGATGGTGATTCCCCCAGAAGTTCTTTTTTTGTTGAGTATAGTTTTCATTACCCTGGGTTTTTTGTTATTCCAAATGAATTTGCAAATTGCTCTTTCAAACTCTGTGAAAAATTGAGTTGGAATTTTGATGGGGATTGCATTGAATCTGTAGACTGCTTTTGGCAAAATGGCCCTTTTTACTATGTTGATCCTGCCAATCTATGAACATGGGAGGTCTTTCCATAATCTGAGAACACTTCAATTTCTTTCTTCAGAGACTTGAAGTTCTTGTCATACAGATCTTTCACTTTCTTGGCTAGAGTCACACCGAGGTATTTTATATTATTTGGAACTATTATGAAGGGTGTCATTTCCCTAATTTCTTTCTCAGACTGTTTATCCTTTGAATAGAGGAAGGTTACTGATTTGTTTGAGTTAATTTTATACCCAGCCACTTTGCTGAAGTTGTTTATCAGGCTTAGTAGTTCTCTGGTGGAACTTTTGGGGTCACTTACGTATAGTATCATATCATCTGCAAATAGTGATATTTTGACTTCTTCCTTTCCAATTTGTATACCTTTGACCTCCTTTTGTTTTCTGATTGCTCTGCTTAGGACTTAGAGTACTATATTGAATAAGTAGGGAGCCAGTGGACAGCTTTGTCTAGTCCCTGATTTTAGTGGGATTGATTCTCTCCATTTAGTTTAATGCTAACAACTGGTTTGTTGTATACTGCTTTTATTATGTTTAGGTATGGGCCTTGGATTACTGATCTTTCCAGGAGTTTTATCTTGAAGGGGTGTTGAATTTTGTCAAATGCTTTCTCAGCATCTAATGAAATGATCATGTGGTTCTTATCTTTGATCACTTTGATGAATATCTGTATATTGATTATCCCTGCATCCTTGGGACAAAGCCTACTTGATTGTGATGGATGATTGTTTTGATGTGTTCTTGGATTAGGTTTGCAAGAATTTTATTGAGTATTTTCATGTCAATATTCATAAGGGAAATTGGTCTGAAGTTCTCTTTCTTTGTTGGGTCTTTGTGTGGTTTAGGTATAAGCATAATTGTGGCTTCGTAGAAGGAATTGGGTCCATCTGTTTCTATTTTGTGGAACAGTTTGGAGAGTATTGGTATGCAGTCTTCTATGAAGGTCTGATAGAATTCTGCACTAAACCCATCTGATCCAGAGCTCTTTTTGATTGAGAGACTTTTAATATCTGCTTCTATTTCTTTAGGAGTTTTGGGGTTGTTTAGATGGTTTATCTGTTCCTGATTTAATTTTGGTACCTGGTATTTGTCTAGAAAATTGTCCATTTCCTTCAGATTTTCCAGTTTTGATCAATGTAGGCTTTTGTAATAGGATATGATGATTTTTTTGAATTTTCTCAGATTCTGTTGTTATGTCTCCCTATGCATTTCTGATTTTGTTAATTTGGATACTGTCTCTGTGTCCTCTGGTTAGTCTGGCTAAGGGTTTATCTATTTTGTTGATTTTCTCAAAGAACCAGCTCCTGGTTCTGTTGATTCTTTCTATGGTCCATTTTGTTTCTACTTGGTTTATTTCAGCCCTGAGTTTATTTCCTGCTGTCTACTCCTGTTGGGTGTATTTGCTTTTTTGTTTTGTTCTAGAGCTTTCAGGTGTGCTGTCAAGCTGCTAATGTATGCTCTCCCTTGTTTCTTTTTGGAAGCACTCAGAGCTATGATTTTTCCTCCTAGCACTGCTTTCAGTGTGTCCCATAATTTAGTTATGTTGTGCCTTAATTTTCATTAAACTCTAAAAAATCTTCAATTTCTTTATTTCTTCCTTGACCAAGTTATCACTGAATAATACGTTGTTCAACTTCCATGTATATGTGAGTTTTCTGTCATTTTTGTTGTTATTGAAGACCAGCCTTAGCCTGTGGTGATCTGATAGGATGCATGGGATTATTTCAATCTTCTTGTATCTGTTGGGGCCTGTTTTGTGACCGATTAAATGGTCAGCACTGTGAGGTGCTGAGAAGAAGGTATATTATTTTGTATTAGGATGAAATGTTCTATAAATATCTGCTAAGTCCCATTTGGTTCATAACTTCTGTTAGTTTCTCTATGTCTCTGTTTAATTTCTGTTTCCATGATCTGTCCATTGAGGAGAGTGGGGTGTTGAAATCTTCTACTATTATTGTGTAAGGTACAATGTGTGCTTTGAGCTTTAGTAAGACTTATTTTATGAATGTAGGTGCCCTTGTATTTGGAGCATAGATATTTAGGATTGAGAGTTCATCTTGGTGGACTTTTCCTTTGATGAATATGAAGTGTCCTTCCTTAACTTTTTTGATAACTTTTGGTGGAAAGTTGATTTTATTCGAATGGCTACTGCAGCTTGTTTCTTTGGACTATTTGCTCGGAAAGTTGTTTTCCAGCCTTTGACTCTGAGGTAGTGTCTGTCTTTGTCTCTGAGGTGTGTTTCCTGTATGCACCAAAATGCTGGGTCCTCTTTATGTATCCAGTCTGTCAGTGTATGTCTTTTTATTGGGGAATTGAGTCCATTGACATTGAGAGATATTAAGGAATAGTGACTGTTGCCTCCTGTTATTTTTATTGTTAGAGGTGGAATTATGTTTTTGTGTCTCTCTTCTTTTGGTGTTGTTGTAAGGAGATTACTTTCTTGCTTTTTCTAGGGTGTAGTAGTTTCCCTCCTTTTGTCAGAGTTTTCCATTTATTATCCTTTGTAGGACTGGATTTGTAGAAAGATATTGTATAAATTTGGTTTTGTCATGGAATAGCTTGGTTTTTCCATCTATGGTAATTGAGAGTTTTGGTGGATATAGGAGCTAGGACTGGCATTTGTGTTCTCTTCAGGTCTGTATGACATCTGCCCAGGATCTTCTGGCTTTCATAGTCTCTGGTGAGAAGTCTGGTGAAATTCTTATAGGTCTGGCTTTATATGTTACTTGACATTTTCCTTTACTGCTTTTAAAATTCTTTCTTTGTTTTGTGCATTTGGTGTTTTGACTATTATATGACAGGAGGAATTTCTTTTCTTTTCCAATCTATTTGGAGTCCTGTAGGCTTCTTTATGTTTATGGGCATATATTTCTTTAGGTTAGGGAAGTTTTATTCTATAATTTTGTTGAAGATATTTACTGGCCCTTTAACTTGGGAGTCTTCACTCTCTTCTATACCTATTATCCTTAAATTTGATCTTATAATTGTGTCCTGGATTTCCTGGATGTTTTGGGCTAGGAGCTTTGTGCATTTTACATTATCTTTGATGGTTGTGTCAATGTTTTCTATGGTATCTTCTGTCCATGAGATTCTCTCTTCTATCTCTTGTATTCTGTTGGTGATGCTTGCATCTATGATTCCTGATCTGTTCACTAGGTTTTCTATCTCCAGGGTTGTCTCCCTTTGTGCTTTCTTTACTGTTTCTATTCCATTTTTAAATCCTGGATGGTTTTGTCCATTTCCTTCACCTGTTTGGTTATGTTTTCCTATAATCCTTTAAGGGATTCTTTAAAGGACTTTTGTGTTTCCTCTTTAAGGGCTTCTATTTGTTTATTTTGTGTTGTCCTGATTTCTTTAAGGGAGTTATTTATGTCCTTCTTAAAGCTCTCCATCATCATCATAAAATGTGATTTTAAATCCAAATCTTGCTTTTCTGGTGTATTTGGATATCCAGTATTTGCTTTGGTGGGAGAGCTGGTCTCTGATGATGCCAAGTAGTCTTGGTTTCTGTTGCTTAGATTTCTGCGCTTGCCTCTCACAATCAGGTTGTCTCTGGTGTTAGCTTGTCTTGCTGTCTCTGAAAGTGACAGCCCTCCTCTAGGCCTGTGTGTCAGCACTCCTGTAGACCTGTTTTCTTTCATCTGGATCTGGGAAGAGAAAGTTCTGCTGTAAGGTGTGTAGGCACTCCTGGCAACTGGCTTTCAACTCTAGGTGCAGGCAGAAACCCGAAGGGTACTGCTCCTGACTGCTCCTAGGTCCTTGTGCCCACGGGGCACAGATGGCACTAGGCAATATCCTCTTGGGTCAGGAATGTTGGTAGAAAGTATAATTATCCTCTTCATTCTCAGGACTGTCCACACTTCTGACGTTCTAGCTCTCTTCCCCACAGGATTTGAGTGCAAGGAGCTGTCGGATTGGTTCAGTTCAGTTCCCCGAACAGGTAGAAACCATCCAATTTCCGCCACTGACTGCTCCTATATTCCTGTATCCAGAGGCATAGTGCAGTTTCCTCTTGGGCTGGGAATGTGAGCAGAAGTGGGCAGAAGTTGGCAGAAGTGGCGATCTGTCCTGGGGTCTCAGGATTGTCCACACTTCTGGGAGTTCAGCTCTCTCCCTGACAGGATTGGGTACAGGGAGCTGTGGGATAGGTTCAGTTCAGTTTTGGGCACCTTCAATGTCAATCTTAAAGTCAGTTTGCCAGTTTTTTATAAGACGCCTCAGAGGAGTTGGAGGTGGGGAGTGACAGGTGGATATGAACTAAAATACATTATATTCATGTATAAAATTCTCTAAGAATAGTTTTTAAAATTGAATATAAGTAAATAAACTCAGATGATATTTTCCAAACAAACAAACAGACAGAAGTATGTGGATCTGTTAATCAGGGAAATCTGCAGCTTCCCAACACCATCCCTGCTAATCTGTAAATATGGCATCTCCACACATTTGTTTGAATACTTAAAATTACTCTCCGTGTTTATGATTCCCATAAGTGTGTCTTACATGTCATGTATTTCCCTTATCTCCACTGTTTGGGTTTATTGATGTTCTTAGAATATCTCTTCCCCCATTTTCTATATATTCATGTCTAGTGAGTGAAAATCAAATAGACTATTATACCTGATTGTGTTCTCCCTGTAGTCACATATCCTTGCTAGTGAGTTTTTTTGAAGTATACATGTGTAGTTTGGACATCTGTATCATGACTGTTGTGGTTTTCTTTCCTGTCATTTTGTGCTTTCTCTTTCTTGCACTATTTCAGACATGTGTTACAACATTGAGCAAAAGTGAAGACAGCAGCCTCTCTTTCTGATGCCTTCATTTCAGGTCAAAGTCTCTTGTGTGTACAGTTTATGTGAAGTTTGTTGTAGAATCTTCTGAAGCTTTCTTACCTGATGGAAGATATTTGTTTTATGATATGCATGTATTTAAGTGTAGAATTTATCAAAGTTTGCTGTGTATCTTAAGATAGTGATGTGGTTCTCCTTTTGATCTGGTTCAAATATTAAATTATCTATGCTTTATTTAGAAGCCCCATTTTTGCATTAGCATTATATTTTAAAATTTATTATGATTTTATTATTCATTAAACTACATATCATTTTATACCTTGCTTGGATATAGCTATATATTATTTTAGATTCTGTTTTTATTTCCAGGTCAGTTTTTAAATTTATTAACTAATTAATTAATTTACATCCAGAATGCTGCTACCCCTCCCGGACCTTCCCTCACAGAGTTCCTCTCCCATAACCCTTCTCCTCTGAGAGGGTGGGGCCCCTAGGTACTCCTCCCTTGCACATCAAGTCTTTGCAAGATTAGGTACATTCTCTTCCACACAAGGCAGCCAAGAAGACTGAGCTGGACATTTCCTATGTTCCTGCCCATGCATGTCCTTTGGTTGGTGGGTCAGAGCCTGAGAGCTCCTAGGGTTTGAGACTTGTTGACTTTGTTGGTCTTCCTGGGGGGTTCTCATTACCTATAGGGCCTTCAATTCTTCCCCAATCTCTTCCATCAGTGTAATGTTTGGCTGTGGGCATCTGCATCTATTTCAGTCTGCAGCTGGCTAGAGCCTCTCAGAGGACAGTAATGCTAGGTTCCTGTCTGCAAGCATAACAGAGTAACATTAATAATGTTAGGGATTGGTGCTTGTCAATGGGATGGGATGGTTATTGTTTGGCCTTTCCTTCTGTCTCTACTCCACCTTTGAATTTCTTTTAGAGAGAATACATTTTGGGTTGAAAATTTTGTGGATGGCTTGGTGTCTCTAGCCTTCTGCTGTGAGTCCTACCTGGCTATAAAACGTGGTTTCTTCAGTTTCCATGTCTCCACTGTTAGGCATGTAGATTCCTGGGAGTTTCCCCTATCCTAAGTTTCTGGATTTCCTAGAGATTCTCCCTTCCCACCTTCCTACCGCCTACCCCATACCCCCACCCAGGCAGCTGCAGATTTCCTTTTATTCTCCTGGACCTCTGGGTCTCTCTCCTGTCTCTTCCCACACCTGACCCTGCCTCCCAATTCCATTCCCCCTCCTGCCATCTCCTACCCAGTTTCCTCCCTATGCCTCCTATCACTATTTTGTTTCCCCTTCTAATTGTGATTTAAACATTCTTGCTTAGGCCTTTCTCATTGTTTAACATCTTTGAATCTGTGGAGTGTATCATGGGTATTCTGTACTTTATAACTAATATCCACTTATCCGAGAGTACATCCCATGCATTTCCTTTTGGTTTGCATTACCTCACTCAGGATGAAATTTTCCAGTTTCATCTATTTGCCTGCAAAATTCATGATGTCCTTGTTTCTAATAGCTGAGCAGTACTCCATTGTGTAAATGAACCACATTTTCTGCATCCATTCTTCAGTTGAGGAAAGTCTGGGTTGTTTCCAGTTTCTGACTTTTATGAATAAAGCTGCTATGAACACAGTGGAACATGTGTCCTTGTGGTATAGTGGGACATCTCTTGGGTATATATTCAAGAGTGGTATAGCTGGGTCTTCAGATAGACTTATTTACAATTTTCTGAGAAACCTCTAGATTGTTTCCCAGAGCAGTTTTACAAGTTTGCAATCCCACCAGCGATGGAGGAGTGTTCTCCTTTCTCCACATCCTTGCCAGCATGTGCTGTCCCTTGAGGTTTTGATCTTAGCCATTCTAATTGGTGAAAGGTGGAATCTCAGGGTCATTTTGATTTGCATCTCCCTGATGTCTAAGGAAGGGCGTTGAACATTTCTGTAAGTGCTTCTCAGCAATTCAAGAGTCCTCTGTTGAGAATTCTGTTTAGCTTTGTGCCCCATTTTTTAATTGGGTTATTTGATTTGTTGGAGTTATTGAGTTCTTTATACATTTTGGATATTAGCTCTCTGTCAGGTCTAGGGCTAGAAAAGACATTTTCTCGATCTGTAGGCTGCCAATTTGTCCTGTTGTCAGTGTCCTTTGCCTTACGGAAGCTTTTCAACAATTTATCAATTGTTAATCTTAGAGCCTGAGCCATTACTGTTGTCTCTTGTACCAATACAAAACAAGGCTATTTTCCACTTTCTCTTCTTATATATCGAGTGTATTGAATTTTATTTTGAAGTCTTTGATCCACTTGGACATGAGTTTTGTTCAGAGAGATGATTAGGAATCTATTTGCATTCTTCTACATGCAGACATCCACATAGACCAGCACCATTTATTGAAGGTGCTTTCTTTTTTCCATTGTATGGTTGCAGCAATAGCCAATTGATGCTACTCAAATCGACCCAGCAGTGGCACATTCCTTGCTACCTGCCCCAGTGGTCTGGGGTCCCAAATGAAAGACACACACACACACACGCACGCACACACACACACACACACACACACACACACACACACACAGCCTTATATTCTAATATGCCTTAAACAGATCAATGACTGAGCCACTTCCAAACCTCCATGCTGCTAACGTATTTTCATATAATCCCAACTCATCACTTCCTAAAACCTATATTTCATCTTTGCTGCCCCAGACCAGACCTGCAGCCCTCCTGGTCCACAATCCCTGACTCTTACATGATGGATGTGCTCTCTCTTCTGTACCTCTCAGGCCTCATCTTTACTCCGTTCCCAGCATGGAGACTCTCTCCTTCCTCCTCCCTTAGTCCCTTGTTTGGAAATCCTAAAGTCCTGACTTTGTCTCTCTGTCCAGCCATTGGCTGCCAGCAACTTTATTTACCAGTCAAAACCAACTGGGGTCAGGGACCCTCGGCATCTTATGTGTGGATTCTCATGCAATTTGGGGGACCCAATTAGCATAATACAAGCAGTAGACCAAACTACAACATACGTTTTTGGCTTCTTTGTCAAAAATCAAATGTCTATACATATGTGGACTTATGTCTGGGTCTTTGATTATATTCCATTAATCAACCTGTTTCCATACTAAAGCAAGCAGTTTTTATCACTATTGCTCCAGAGTACAGCTTGAGGTCAGGGATGCTGATTCCTCCAAAAGTCCTTTTATTCATGATTGTTTTGTCTATCTTGGGTTTTTGATTTTTTTCCATATGAAGTTGAGAATTGCTCTTTCAATACCTGTAAAAAATGTGTTGGAATTTTGATTGGGATTGCATTAAATCTGTCAATTGCTTTTGGCCAGTTGTTAATCCTACTGATCAATGAACATGGGAGATCTTTCAATCTTCTGATATCTTTTTCTATTTCTTTCTTCAGGGACTTGAAGTTCCTGTCATACAGATCTTTTGCTTGTTTGGTTAGAACTTCAAGATATTTTATATTATTTATGATTATTATGAAGGGTGTCATTTCCCTAATTTCTTTCTGTGCCTGTTTATCATTTGTATAAAGGAGAGCTACTGACTTCTTTGAGATAATTTTATATTCAGTCACTTTGCTAAATTATTTATCAGCTATAGGGCTTTTCTGGTAGAATTTTTGGGGTCAGTTATGTATACTATCATATCATCCACAAACAGTGATACCTCGACTCTTTCCAGTTTGTATCCCTTTGCTCTACTTCAGTTGTCTTATTGCTTTAGCTAGATCCTTAAGTACTATAGTGAATAGACAGAGAGAGAATGGGCAGCCTTGTCTTGTCCCTGGTTTTAGTAGGATTGCTTTAAGTTTCTCTCCATTTAATTTGATGTTTGGCTTAGTATACATTGCTTTTGTTATGTTTAGGCATGTACCTTGAATCACTGAGCTCTCCAAGACTTTTAACATAAAGGAGCTTTGGATTTTGTCAAAGGCTTTTTCAACATCTAACGAGATGATCATGTGATTTTTCTTTCAGTTTGTTTATATAGTAGATTACACTGATGGATTTTCATACACTGAATCATTCCTGCATCCCTGATCAAGTCTACTTGATCATGTGGAATGATATTTTTTATGTGTAGGGCTGGATTAGTAGAAAGTTATTGTTTAAATTTGGTTTTGTCATGGAATATCTTGGTTTCTCCATCTATGGTGATTGAGAGTTTTGCTGGGTACAATAGGCTGGGCTGACATCTGTGGTCTCTCAGAGTCTGCAGGACACCTGTCCATGGTCTTCTAGCTTTGAGAATCTCTATCAAGAACTCAGGTAATTCTGGTAGGTCTGCCTTAATATGTTTCTTGACCTTTTTCTCTTGTAACTTTTAATATTCTTTCTTTGTTCCGTACATTTGGTGTTTTGATTATTACGTGGTAGGAGGATTTTCTTTTCTGTTCCTATCTATGTTGTGTTCTGTAAGCTTCTGGTATGCTATAGCCATATATTTCTTTAGGTTAGAGAAGTTTTATACTATGATTTTGTTGATGTATTCTGGCCCTGTGAACTGGGAATCTTCACCTTTTTCTATTCCTAATATTCTTAAGTTTGGTCTTTTCATAGTGTCTCAAATTTCCTGGAGGCTTTGTTAGGAAAATTTTACCTTTGGCATTTTCTTTGATGGACATATCAATGTCTTCTATGGTATCTTATATGCCTGAGATTCTCTGTTCCATCTCTTATGTTCTGTTGGTGATGCTTGCATCTGTAGTTCCTGTTCTCTTCTCTAGGTTTCCATCCCCAGGGTTCCTCCTTTTGTGTTTTGTTTATTGCTTCTATTTTTATTTTTAGGTCTTGGATCATTCTATTCATTTCCCTCTCCCGTTTCATTGTATTTTCCTGTGTTTCTTTAAGGGACTAACTTGTTTCCTCTTTTAAGGTATCTATCATCTTCATGCAATGGTATCTAAGGTCACAGTCCTGCTCTTCAGGTGTGTTAGGATATCCAGGGCTTGCTGTAGTAGGAGAGGTGTGTTCTGGTGGTGCCATATTGCTTTGGCTTCTGTTGATTATGTTCTCCTGTTTGCTTCCCCTTTTCCATCTAGCTGTCTCTAGTATTGGTTAGCCTGAATGTCCTGCATTGGAGCAGGTGTCCCCTGAGGCAGGTGGAGCTGTGTGTCTCGGGTTTGAGGAGGCTTCCTGTGTGTGTGAGGTTAGGGGTTAGTCTAGCCTCTTGGGATGTAGGCAGAGCTATGCGGTGAGGTCCCATGAATGCTCCCTGACCACTGCTGGTACAGACATGGACTGGATGAAAGATGGAGCTCCAACTGGGCAGAGCCCAGGGCTGCTAGGCTTGCTGGGGTCCCTGCATGCCTCAGGGGAGGGAGGGTGGAATTGGAGTAGGTGGTTGGGGCTATCTCATCTGTGTGTGTCTGGTTAGAGCCAGAGGCCTCTTGGGGGGCAGGCAGAGCTGTGGAGTGAGGTGCCATAAACACTGCTCCACACACTCAGACCAGAAGACAGGGCTTCTTTTAACTTTAATTTTATGTGTATGAATGTTGCCTCCATGTGTGCTGTGGATGTGCCTGGTGCCATGTATGTATCTGCTGCCTGTGGAGAGCAGAAGAGGGCACTGAATCCCCCTGGAAGTGGAGTAACAGACCCATTGTGATCTGTCATATAAGTGATGAGACTAGAACCCAGGTCCTCTAGAAGGGGAGTCAGTGCTCTTAACCCTTCAGCCATCTCTAGATTCCCAGGACAGGGCATTTGCTTCCTTAGAATGCTTTCTCCAGGTCTTGGTATTCACTTTATAGAACACTTTTCAACTATCTATCCTGAAATCTCAAGATGTTTGTTCATTGACTTCTTCAGTGTTTGCCAGACTCCATCCTTGGCTGTGACTGCACACATTTTAATTATTATAATTGTCACCTCCATTTCTGGTGGAAGGCCTCACTTTATCATTTAACTTTTTGAACATTTGCATAGACAGTAGAACAGCTAAAGAGACACCATCCCCTCCATCATTGTCACCTTACTGTGCTGAGAACATTCAAGATCTCCTCTCTAGGAGATTTTCAGGTACAAAGTCTGGGGTATATGTGTGTTCACATTTTGGGGCCTTCCTCCTTTTGCTGCTTCCTGGGTGTCTTTCTAAATTCACAAGGTCTCTATTGTTCAACCAGGGAAGAAACTAAAGAAAAATAAGAAGAGAGCTTGTTGCATGAGTAAAATCACCTACAAATGAACACGTTCCTGTCTATAACTGCTCCCTGTCCCAACACTACCCTTTTAACTAGCTAGCAGAACATTTGGATTCATATGCACACTGTGCACACTGAATTCACTGAAGGTAAATTTCCCATGTTGTGCCATTAGAAGCACCTCTACAAAGGACTCCTCAAAGTGTTGTTATTAAAAAACCTTGTATATAAAATTTTTTGGTATCAATATATTCTTTGTATGTCTGTAAATATCATAATGAAATCCATTGCTTCATACAATGAGTTCACACTAATGGAAAATTAAATACCACTCGTGTAACATCAAGGCAAAATCAGTATCCTTAGAGCCAGAGTCCCAGTTACATGTTATGCTATAAGCAAGCCCAGTCCAAATTAAATCTCAGTTTCTGGTGTCATGGAAATGGGACCTAACATTCCAGGAAGGAAAAGCACCAAATAAGTAGGCAAACAAGTCCATGTACTGCTGTGTGAGTCTGATCACAGGCATAGAGTTTTATGGAAAAATGGCTCCAGGGAGACTTGTTAGTGATCATCTGAACCCCCACCGGGGCAAGTCTGAGTGACAGGCTATCCCATCTAAAGTCCACATAGTCCTTCTGTAGCTTACTGTGTTGTCATCCTTGTGGGTGTTGCCTAAGACAGGTGAAGAAGGCAGGATCTGAGGCTTACTATGTGGAATGTACCAGGCCATCACTGCTCTCTCTGTCCAGACCAGGTACACGGTGGCCAAAGGCAGCGTGGTCCAGTTCTTCTTTTACCAGCCCATCAGCCATCAGTGGAGACAGACTGACTTCTTTCCCTGCACGGTGACATGTGGAGGAGGTGAGGCACAGACTTCATTCTTGGACACCCAGAGATGTGTGTCAGGGTGTACACATGCCTGGTTGAGATGGACTTTAAGACTGGGATAGTGTCTTGTGTGTGCTGAGTTCAAGGTCTTAACAGACAGGTGAAGAAGGTTTGGGGTCAAGCGTCATCCAAGTGCAATGCAAACACAAAGTAAAGGATTCCAATAGACACTGGTCTGCTTAGTGTAGAGACACGATAGCCTGGAGTCCATGGGGAGGCAGACACAGCCAATGCCAAAGGTATGAGCTGAACTTTTAAATAAGAGAGTAAGGGAGTCTAAACTGGTGTCAGCCCAGGACCCCCAAGTTTCTGAGGCTCCCAGAGCACGAGGAGGAGTTTCCCAATGAGGACCAGACAGTGATACTCAGTGCTTGCAGCCTGACTAGCTATGTGCTGATGGTTATTTGCTACGCCCTCCTAGGCCTGAGACAGTTTGTGTGGTGTTTAATTTATGCAAAGCTGAGGTAAAAACTTAGCAAGGTTCCTGGTCCATCAGATGACATGGTTGGGCTGTAATTATACCATCCTTCTGTGCCTCTGGAGTTGTCTTCTGCCCCTGTGTGAGGGATCTATCTCAGGGAGGGTTCTGTTTGAAAAATTAGAATTCTTCAGTCCAGCCCCATATCATTTCTTCCCTTGAAGATTACAGAATAACACCCATTCAGAACATCAGGGCAGAAACAGGGGCTCGGCCTCTATCATCCTAACAACAGGGGCATTGAGGAGGACTCCTTAGATAGTGCCAGGTTCTCATGAGTGTGCAGGTCAGGTCTGAGATTTAAGTTTCTCCTGAAAGCAGATGCTGTCTCTTCTGTGGGGAAGCACAGCCCAGACCCTGGTGGGGACCTGTGTCCTAGGAAGGAAAGAGTGATAACCTGAGGTTGGGTCAAGGCTGTAGAATGAAAGGAAAAGGTGAATCTTTCTTAGTACCAGTTTGTTTAGATGCAAGTATGGAGCACTAAATTATAATCCTATAGGCATCTGTCTTAGATAGGGTTTCTATGGATATAATGAAATACCAAGACCAAAAGCAACTTGGGGATTAAAGGGTTAATTTTGCTAACACTTCCACATCATAGTTCCTTATGGAAGCAGCCTGGGCGGGAACTCAAACAGGACAGGAACCTGGAGGCAGGAGCTGATGCTGTGGAATGGTGTTGCTTTCTTATAGAACCCACAGTTACTAGTCAAGTAGTATCCCTACTTACGATGGGTTGGCCTCTCCCCTGTCAGTTATGACTTAAGAAAATGCCTTACAGGCTTGCCTACAGCTTAGCCTCATGGAGGCAGTTTTTCAACGGAGGTTCCCTCCTCTCATATGACTCCAGCTAGTGTTCATGCTCATGAACACATGCTCTTGTTCACAGGAACCAAGTTCACATAGAACTAGCCAGAAAATCCTTCTGAAACTCCAGCATCATCAGTATGAACATGCAAACTTATGGCTTCACCTCCAATACGGAGTCAGAACTCTGAGGATGGGTCTGTTGTATTTCACAGGCATCACAGGATCTCACGCTGTACTCTGTAGTTTGAGGATTACTCTGTAAGGCAACATCTTTGGCTTTCTGCTGGAGCCATGATGATAACCATTTTTGCCTTATCTGTGTTACTGTTAAATTATTAGTGACTCAAGGAGGTTTTTTTTGAATGGACATTTTTAAAAATGTCAACACGTTTAGAAAAATAACTTAATCATAATACTTGATGCTGGAAATAATTGTCCATAACCACATAGAACACAACCACAAAGACAAATACAACAAAACCAAAATAGTAGTAGAAAAATATTAACTTCTTGCCAGGTTGAACCTTCTCTAAGTTTATTGTTAATTTCTGAATTTTGTTAAACATGATGCATAGCTCTGGTCTGGTTTTGGCACAGGTTTTCCTGTAGGTAAAGCTCACCTCAAGCTTGCTATACACCCAGGGACCTTGAACTTCAGGTCTTTCTACCGTTACATACCAGGTGCTGGATTATCGGCATTTACTACAATGACCAATTTTGGCAGGACTGGGAATTGAACTCAGGGCCTTGTGCATACTAAATAAGCACCTTACCAAGCAAGCAATATCTCCTACCTCAAGACAGGTGAACTTATATGTGACATGAATCCAGTCAGTGACTCTGCACCAGGCTTCAAGGAAACTAAGAATCCCTGAGCTCCCACAAGCTGACTGGGGAGATCCACATTGGGAATGGAAACACTGAGGTGGACAAACCTGGGCCTTAGTGAGCCAGTCCTGCTCTCTGACATTTGCATATCAAGTTCACAGGAAGCATGAGCCAGTGTTGGGGCCGGAGATGTGGCTCAGTGGTAGAATATTTGTCTGGTGTGTACAGGCTCTGGTCCTATCTCAACCACCACATAAAGGGCCTCCTGGCCTAGTGGGCAAGGCAGAATGTTTGAGTGTGAGAATCAGGGAACACTTATCTGTCTCTCCTTAGCTAGACCTCTTTGAACCTCAGTTTCTCATCTGTTGAGAGGATGCTCATTTCCAGGTGGCACTTGCTGTAGCATGATGCAGTGATACATGTCAGGGAGTGTAGCGCTAACTAGCACCAAGTTAGCACTTCAAACTTAGCTGCTGTGTCCAAAGCTAAAATGATCCTGGATGCAACTCTCTTCCTAGCCATCTTAGGCACACTGGTGCTGTGCTGGGCTTGGTTCAATGGACACTGATGAGAGCTCCTGAGAAAGTGGAGCAGTATAGGGTGCTGAGTCCCACATCCTTAGATAGGTCACGGGTCCAGCAAAGACAACAGTACCTCAAGGGTCCCAAAATGATGCATCACAAAGAAATGGTGGGGACTTTTTCCTTCTTACTCTGCAGTAAAACAAGCTTCCCTTTCTTCTTATTCATTTCTGGTCTCTCACACATAGTTCTTCAGAGAGACACTTCTGTTTGGACTCATACAACCAAAGAGAAGCTCTTCTCTACAGGGGAGACATTTTACAGGAGGATTTGGTGTAATCCCATTGATTAAGTTCTTGTGAGAAGAAGAGCTTTTCTCTTTCTCTTCACACTTTGATAGCCACAGAAAGACACTCCGTCCTTCTGGAACCATGAGTGGACACAGGGGCACCACCCAGTGAGATCAGTACCACAGGGAAGGGAGGAAACAGTGTAGAAGAACACAGAGAGGCTGCAAGGGCTGCCCGGCCTCTCCCACACACTGGCAGGATTTCAGTGCATTTGTTCACAATATTGAAAGACAATATGCCTTCTTTCTTTACTCTTGGTAATCTCTAAACTGCAATAAAATTAAACAGGAAAATGAATTCTCTCTCTCTCAAATTATAAACACCTGTACGTCCCTTATCGTGTCTCTTTATAAGAATGTTTCCACTTAGGACACGGATTTTTCTCTGACTCAAGGAAGGGTAGGTAAGCTTAGTCTGGACTTGTTCAAGGGAAATAAAATTATACACATCAGCCCCACACACGATACACTGCCAAATTTTAACTATATTATAATCAAACCTATGCAATTGTATGAATGGCATGCCAGCCATTTTTGGGTAAGGGAGGTTAGTTGGTTGGCCTCTGAGGTACTGAGGGTGCTGGAAGGACTGCCTGCTCTCGGCTGTAATCTACACAGTGCACTGGGTTTGTCTGGGGTTGCCCTGGCCATTTGATGGTGTAGCCCTTCTGACTGATGCTGGCAGCAGAGCGCTGTTCTGTTGACACCTTTTGCATTTGCATTCTTGCGGTTTCAACCCTGCTTTTCGTAATGTGTACCAGTCCATCCTCCGGTCCTCTGAGCTCAGTTTACTTCCAAGCCTTGTCTTGTAGAAAGCTGCCTGGTGGCTTATAAAGCCAGATTCCTCTCAGCAGTCAGGACTTGAAATATATTTTTAGACCTTTAGACCAATTGGCAGACATTGAGAGATTAGCTTCAGTTTTCTTTTCTTTTTTTTTTTTATTTTGAAAGCTCATTTTTGCTTTGAAAAAAAATAGCTTATTTCAAAAAACCCCAACAGTCAATGTGGCATTTATGCAATGACAGGAAAGCTGGCATCAAAGCTCTAGGAAAGGAAAGGGTCATGTCGTGAGTTGTTTTTTAAGTTTGCTGTACTCAGTAACTTGGAACGTTCACTTTCCTCAAAGAAAATGGTCCAAATTGGATTTACTGAAGTCAGGAGTGAGTCTTCACTCCCCTTTGAAAGCCTGTGTGGTAGAGGAAGTAGGGAGATGGATTTTGCTCCTGCCTCTACAGACTTTGCCAGTTCCTCAGTCAGTATGGTTATTGACATTGAAGGCGCCCTGGCTACCTCAGGAGAGCAGAGGAGTAAACAGAGCAGGCAAACAGTAGAGTATTGTGAAAGAAATAGTCAGAGTTGGCTCTCAAAATATTCTGTAGCATGAAAAAAACCTTAATGAGTGGAAAAAAGACCAAGATTTAAAACATCAGCAGCACCGAGGGTCTAGGTCAAGAGCAGTGAGCTTACTTGGCATGTCCAAGGTCCCAAGTATGATTCCTCAGCCCACAGATATATTTGCTAACTTAATTGTGCTTATACATTTAATCACACTCATAATATATATGTATATATGTATGTATACATACACATACATGTGTATACACACAACTCAATTGATCATATGTGTGTGTATGTATGTATATAAAATAATCAATTGAGTTCAAAACATTCACCCTAATGTTATACAAGACAGTTTCATACTTAAGGATATATAAACAATAAATCTGAATGAGTATCTAGGGAGAGGAAGAAGATTGGAATAGGTATGGCAGAATAAGGGGGAAAACAAGGAAACAGGAGGTAGGTAGAGAGGCAGAGAGAGAGAGAGAGAGAGAGAGAGAGAGAGAGAGAGAGAGAGAGAGAGAGAGAGAGACTGTTACAGTGACCAAGAATAGACAACCGAGTCAAACTGTACCCAGGTCCAGGCAGTCCCTTAAAGGGGTCAGTTGTATTGTGTGCCAGTAGATCATGGTCAGTCTTCATACTGTGCTTAGCCCTGGGTTTTTAGCCATTTCAGAGGAATCTGAGACTCCTTTGCAGAAAGTCCCCATATGCTGGGCTCAGTGGCAGTGCTTCTGGCTTAATTACCAAGAGGAGCCCTGGGACCTGCGTTTGGTAATTCTCCCTTGTGCTTCTGTTAGTCCCCAAGATGAATATCATAGATACCCCTGAGCTAGTTTATCCATAGAGAAAAGCAAGCATGTGGCATGCACTTTTGCCACGAAACATGCAAAAATAATGCAGCGTTCATCTCTTCCTCTCATATACCTTTAGGTTATCAGCTCAACTCTGCTGAGTGCGTGGACATCCGCTTGAAAAGGGTAGTGCCTGACCACTATTGCCATTACTACCCAGAAAATGTGAAGCCCAAACCAAAGCTGAAGGAATGCAGCATGGATCCTTGTCCATCAAGGTTGGTCCACTTGCCCGTGCTTTTCAAAGAAACACATCAAACCCAACTGGGACACAGTAATACATTCAGGGACATCTGCTTCCAGTTCCTAACTTTTGATTACATCCTGGTGGCAGATCACATTTATAACCATAGTAAATAGGAGCTAAGAGACATTTGCTGATCTGGTCCCTTTGGGCCAGCTCTCTCATGTCATGGGATTATGCATACATAGGATCTTTATAATGAAGCCTATTGGGCACTTCTTGCACAGACATAGATCAGAGATCCATACATAGGTGGATCTGCCAGGATTCCATGCATAGTCCATGTGTCAGTCACAAATATCTCCCACTCACTATTTTAGCCTTTAAACTGGGTCACCCATTACCACATATTGGCTTTTGCAGTGTCCACATTTAACTCCGTATAAATAATGCACTGTGCAAAGAAGCAAGCGGTTTCCATGCCAAGGCTGTGCAGAAACTGCCCTGACACATAACTTAGTGCCTGCTCACTTGGAGTGTCTGTGGAAGTTTCCTGGCTTTCCTACAACAGCTTCAAAGTTCAGTCTAGTATCGATCCCCTGAATCCTCTAGCTGCCTTCCAGCTGGCCCCAGCCACAGTGGGCAAGTGTGCCTTGTTCACAGGTCGCATTTCCTGTCACTATGGTGCCCATTTCCTGTGATCTTGGTTGGACACCACTCTTCTCTGAGACCTTGTAAAGGACAGATTCTGGGAAGCAGAGAGGTTCTCTCAAGAGTGGGCTAACATAATGATGTGTGCATAGCACTAATACATTGTGTTAGCATAATGACACTTAAAAATGAAATAAGAGACTTATCTAGATGAAGAGGATTTTTCCTTTGGATAATATGCCATTAATTATTTTTACATTTTTATATCCAACTGGAAATGACTTAAATGAGCGTTTCTCTTGGAACCTGAAGAGATGCTGTCTGAATTTTGGTTGAGTAGCCTATGAACCACTTGGCATTCTTTGATTTTCTTATGAGATATCAAATACATGTTGGTCAATTGACAAATGTGTTTGTTTAGGTAAAAATGATACTTTATGATAAACCTGTATTAGTGAATGATCATGTATGTGGACGGATTTAGAAACTTCACTATGGTTTCCTTTGCAGTGATGGATTTAAAGAGATTATGCCCTATGACCACTTCCAACCTCTCCCTCGGTGAGTTAAATATTCTTTCCCTTTTATAAAGGATTCTAGGTGTTTTGAAGGAACATTATTGTTTCTTTCATAAAGTTAAAAGTCAACAGGTTCAGTACTGAGAAATATGTTTCTAAGAATAAAACGGAACAAGCTACCATTGGAAGGTTATGTGTGGAGTGCTGTTGCCCATACCCAAGGCCATCGAACTCATCTGAAGCATTGGGTAGCGAAGAACTAGATTCGAGTTCCTCAACCTTCCCAATCCTGTGACCCTTTAATGTAGTTCATCGTGTTGTGTTGACTCAGAACCATAAAATTACTCTTGTTGCTACTTCATAACTGTAATTTTGTTGTTATAAATCTAATATAAATATCTGATACATAGGGTATCTGATATGCTACCTCTGTGAAAGGGTTGTTTGACCCTAAAGGTGTCTCAACCCATAGGTTGAGAATCATTGATCTAGAGCCATTGATTAGAAATGTGAATCCTCTCTGAAAGCTAGATAACGAGTATCTCTTCTCTTCTCTTCTCTTCTCTTCTCTTCTCTTCTCTTCTCTTCTCTTCTCTTCTCTTCTCTTCTCTTCTCTTCCCCTCTCATCCCTTCCCTTTCTTTCCTCCCTTGCTCCTTCCTTCCTTCCTTCCTTCCTTCCTTCCTTCCTTCCTTCCTTCCTGCCTGCCTGCCTGCCTGCCTGCCTGCCTGCCTGTCTTCCTTCCTTCCTTCCTTCCTTCCTTCCTTCCTTCCTTCCTTCCTTCCTTCCTTTCTATTTCATTTCTCCTGTGGTCTAAGCTGGCCTCAGGCTCTACTTAGCTGAGATTTGCCTCAAATTCTTGATCCTCTTGCCTTCTCTCTCAAGTACTAGAATTATAAGCATGTGACACCATGCCCAAATAGTATGATTCTTTTTGACTTTGACTTTCTATGGTTCTCAGTAATATAGTCCATTAGTATTTTATAATTAAGGGCAATTTAAAGACCTGTTCACATTCTATATTCTAATTAATTCGATTCTCATAACAGCCCTTTGAAGGCTAAAGTGGGTCTATTATTTCCATCACAGAGAAAAAGAATCATGTTCAGAGGAGGTGAATTCCTTGTAGCCATAGTTAAGATTAAAGTCCTAGGAGTTCAAGTCTTGTGTTCTTTCAATGGAACCATGACTTGGTACAAAGAAATCGCCCTTTTGAAATCCATTGCATATTTGAGAAAAAGCATGCATCAAATAAATAATGTACTTTTCTTTGTTTGCTTTTGAGCTGGGAACATAATCCTTGGACTGCATGTTCGGTGTCCTGTGGAGGAGGGATTCAGAGACGGAGTTTCGTGTGCGTAGAGGAATCTATGCATGCAGAGATTCTCCAAGTGGAAGAATGGAAGTGCATGTATGCACCCAAGCCCAAGGTGATGCAGACTTGCAACCTGTTTGATTGCCCCAAGTGGATTGCCATGGAGTGGTCTCAGGTGAGATTTGAGAATATGTCACTTTTATTCAATCTGAGATTTTTCATGACTATTTGTTCTGAGTCTGAAACTTTACTGGACTTCATGATATAGGAAATTTGTATGTAGCAGGCTGAGGAGATGGTTCAGTGGATAAAGTACTTGCCACGCCAACATGAGAGCCAGAGATCAGCTCCCCAGAACCCATGTTTAAAAAGCTAGGCGGTCCTGATGACCTCCTGCAATCAAAGCACTTGAGAAGAAGAGACACGGGATTCCCAAGGCGTGTTAGATAGATAGATTAGACAGAATCAGTGAGCTCTGCATTCAGTGAGAGACCCTTCCTCAGTAAGTGAAATAGAAATCGATCAAGGACAATACTCCATGTTAACTTCATATTTCTACATACATGTATGTGTACATGAACACACATGAGCCTTCACACGTGCAAACATGCATACATACATTTGTATCCCATACACAAAACAAATGAATATATAAATAAATGTAGTTCCTACATCCAAAGAGCTCTAGAAGATAGGACAGTGGAAGAAAGGGTGAGAGGTCACCTCAGTGTAGGTAAGGATTAGGACTATTATGGATTATAGTATATGTAGAAGGAGAAAATGCCAAAGCCCTTAGTCTGAGATTCATTGTTGCCACTGCAATTCTTAACCCTTTTTGAAGATGATGGATTCTGAGCGAGCAAGAGCTTAGAGAGAACACAGCAGTGGCAGGTGGCCAAGAAGATACTGTCAAGCAAAGGCAAAATCGGAACAGAGCAACTAGAAGTTGAAAAGGGCACTGCCGGGTATAGAAAAACACTGGTTGTCATCATCCACCATCTTTTGCATCTTCTGCTTCCTCTTCCCCAATGATTCCTGAGCCCTGGGGCAAGGGGTATGCTATAGATTCTCCTTTGGAGTAAGCACTCCATAGCACCTTCTATCTGTGCCTTGAACAGTTGTGAATCTCCGTGTTAATCATCATATACTATGAAAAGAAGCTCCTCTGATAAGGATAGAGCGATCCATGGATCTAGGCGTTCATTTAGTCACAATAGGACTAGCCAGACAGTGGTGGCACATGTCTTTAATCCCAGCACTTGGGAAGCAGAGCCAGACTGATCTCTGAGCTTGAGGTCAGTGTGGTCTACAGAGTGAGTTCCAGGACAGCCAAGGCTAGAGAAATTCTGTCTCAAGAAACAAAAACAAAATAAAACAAAAAAGATGCCACAAGGAAGATGCACATACATATTGATCCATGTGTCACAGCCATGTGACAACTTGGACAAAAACCTTTTAAACTCAAGCCAGACAAAATTGCAGTGTGAAGAGAAGAGGTCTTGGAAAGTTGGTTTTCTTTAAGGGTGTGGCTACTGGTTGGACTGCCATGCTCCAGGGGCTGGTTACACACCTAAGATGGGCAGCACTAACTGTACTTGGTGAGTGTTTTTAAAACATTAGGACAAGAAAGTTGGTGGATATAGGGTGGGGAGAGTGTATTGGGCAGGAGTTGGTGGAAGAGAGAGAATATACTAAAACTGAAATATGTATTTATTTTAAAACAAGGCGGGCAAGAAATATGTGGAATGAAGAAAGAGCTTGATTCTAGGAACTGGTAAGCAAAGGTGAAAATACTAACCTGACTTTAGAACTGTGTTCTGATCCTGAGAATTAAGAAGCCACATATATTTTTTGAGAGAAATCATACAGTTGGAAGGAGCCAGACCTTTAGAGGTACGTAGCTTCTTAGAAAACATGAAGAGAACAGTAGAAAGAACAGAAGAGGGAAGGCATCGTAGAGATTTGAAAAGACCTAATGTTGAATTAGCTCTCTGGATTGAGGAGAGAATTGACTTCTAGAACAAATACAACACAGATTAGTCCAAGTTAAACAACCCAGGCACCTGCGTTGAATGTTAATCTCTTAAATTTCTAGAGAAAAATGGATAATAAATTTAAGTTTCTATAGCTCTTTTAAATGGAACTATGATACACATGCATTAATATAGTTACTCGACTGTTTAGTGTGTCAGTTAGCATGCTGGAAATAAAGAAAGTGAGCCTCCATTTCCCAAAGGCCTAGAATCTAGTTGCACATCCATACATGCAGATAGTTGTAACCCCATGGGCCTCTGTGGTTGGTCCTGAGTGGTGTGGCTTGTACATATGGTACTTAGGCCACAAGGTGAAGAGATACACTCCCACCCCTTGAAGGGTCGAGGGATGCTGCAGGGAAAAGGGTGTGCTTCCTTGGAATTGGAAGATATGTGTACTGGCTGGGTGGAGAGCCACTTGGCCTGCTTTGGATAGCATGTTAAATGTCAGCCTGGAGAACTTCATCAGCACATTTAGGGCCTTTTGTATCGACTCTGAATGCATGTTCCCTCTAAAAAGAAGTTGGGAATTTGACTTAGCCCTTTTCCTGTATTTAGGTTGACATGTTCATTTTTACAGAAAGCCTAATAGCAAAGAATATCATTTCCAATGTGTGGTGAGTGCTGACATTTTAAAATAAAATTGTTATAGCATTAAAACAAAATGCCGAGTGGAATCTAAATGTCATGCCCACTTCTGAGCCTTCCATCTTTTATAAATAGCAGCATGGAGATCCTTAACTACTTGATTTGTGTAATTCCCTTCTTGAGTTTGCTTTTCAATCTACACTTCTATGAATCTTTATCCTACAATGATATACTTTTTTGTGTTTTAAAGTCTCTTATAGATCACAATTCTCCAAGAAATTTCTATTCTCCAAGAAAATATGCAGGGTAAATAAAACCACTTCTGACCAGAGGGATTTTTCTTTCTTTTTTTAATTTATAACTTTTTATTGGATATTTTATTTACATTTTAAATGCTTTTCTCTTTGTTGGTTTCCCACCCACAATCCCCCATCCCATCTCCCCTTCCTCTGCTCCTATGAGGGTGTTCTCTCACCCACCCACACCTTCCTTTTCCTGCCCTGACATTCCCCTACACAGGGGCATCAAGCCTTGGCAGGACCAAGGGATTCTCCTTCCATTTGGTGCCCAACAAGGCACCAAATATGCAGCTGGAGCCACGGGTCTATCCATGTGTACTCTTTGAATGGTGGTTTAGTCCCTGGGAGCTCTGGTTGGTTGGTATTACTGTTCTTATAGATTTGCAAACCCCTTCACCTCCTTCAATCTTTTCTCTAACTCCTGCAAAGGGGACCTCTTCTCAGTTCAATGGTTAGCTGTGAGCATCTGTCTCTGTATTTGTCATGCTCTGGCAGAGCCTCTCAGGAGGTATATCAGGCTCCTGTCAGCGTGCACTTCTTGGCCTCAGCAATATTGTCTGGGTTTGATTTCTGTATATGGGCTGGATCTCCAGGTAGGGCAGTCTCTGGATGGCCTTTTGTTCAGTCTCTGCTCCACTCTTTTTCCCTGTATTTCCTCCCATTAGTATTTTGTTCCCCCTTCTAAGAAGGACTAAAGCATCCAAATTTTGGTCGTCCTTCTTCTTGAGCTTCATGTGGTTTGTAGATTGTATCTTGGGTAATTCGAGCTTTTGGGCTAATATCCACTTATTACTGAGTTCATACCATGTGTGTTCTTTTGTGACTGGGTTACCTCACTCAGGATGATATTTTCTAGTTCCATCCATTTGCCTATGAATTTCATGAAGTCATTGTTTTTAATAGCTGAATAGTACTCCATTGTGTAAATGTACCATATTTATTGTATCCATTCCTCTGTTGAGGGGCATCTGGGTTCTTTACAGCTTCTAGCTGTTATAAATAAGGCTGCTATGAACATAGGGGAGCATGTGTCCTTGCTATATGTTGGAGAACCATTGGGGTATATGCCCAGGAGTGGTATAGCTGCTTCCTCACGTAGTACTATGTCCAATTATCTGAGAAATCTCCAGACTGATTTCTAGAGTGGATTGTACCAGTTTGCAGTCCCACCAGCAATGGAAGAGTGTTCCTCTTTGTCCACATGCTTGCCAGCATCTGTTGTCACCTGATTAGATTCCACTGGTGTTAGGTGGAATCTCAGGGTTGTTTTGATTTGCACTTCCCTGATAACTAAGATTATCTTTATTTAGATGCTTCTAAGCCTTTCGATAATCCTCAGCTGTGAATTCTTTGTTAAACTCTGTACCCCATTTTTCTTTTCTTTTTTGGAGCTGGGGACTGAATCTGTACCCCATTTTTAATAGGGTTATTTGTCTCCCTGCGGTCTAACTTCTTGAGTTCTTTGTATATTTTGGATATGAGCCCTCTATCTGTTGTAGGATTGGTAAAGATCTTTTCCCAATCTGTTGGTTGCCGTTTTGTCCTAACAACAGTGTCCTTTGCCTTACAGAAGCTTTGCAGTTTTATGAGATCCCATTTGTTGATTCTTGGTCTTAGAGCATAAGCCATTGGTGTTCTATTCAGGAAACACTTTTTCTTCCCCACTTTTTCTTGTATTAGTTTGAGTGTATCTGGTTTGATGTGGAGGTCCTTGATCCACTTGGACCTGAGTTTTGTACAAGGTGATAAGAATGGATCTATTTGCATTCTTCTCCATGCTGACCACCAGTTGAACCAGCTTTATTGGTTGAAAATGCTATCCTTTTTCCACTGGTTTTAGCTCCTTTTTCAAGGATCAAGCTAGAGAGTTCTAAATGTCAATGTTCTCTGAAATTCAGTTATTCTTAAAATCTATTCTAACATCTAATCAAAACAACATAAATATAACTTTAAAATATGGAAAAAATATTGTACATAAAAAATAAGTTTGCTTTTGAATCAGCCTTTCTGGAAGGTGGAATGGGGTTCAAAAGGTTGTGCATATATTCGCTGCTGGAATAAGATGTAGGTTCGGCAATCATTTTGTTACTGGTCTTATAGGACATGATGTAAAGAGTTTTTCAATATCATATACATAAATATATTGCAAACTGATAAATTCAAGAGTGAATGAGTCAACTTTTCAGAAACAGGATGTAGGTCTAATCACACACTTTGTTGTGGAATTCGCTTGGTACGATTGTGAATGGCATAATGGACTAGGGATGTAGCTCAATGGTAGAGCGCTTGCCTAGCATGCATGAGGCCCTGTGTTTGAGCCTTAGTACTAAAAAAGTGCCATGATGCCATAAGAGATTTCCTTAATACCCAGTCTTTGTGGTGATGTGTATGCTAAGAAGAGCTCCAGAGGGATAGCCCACACTCAACAGGGCTGGGTAGAATTCTCTGGGAAACAAGGAGAGAATGCCTGAGCTCTGGAACACTGACTGATGTGTGGCAGCAGGGGTGCTGTTAAAGAATTCTTGGCCTCTCAAAAACTGGGGGAACCTGGACAGAGCTTCACACATATGCTCATGCATGCACACACGTATATGCATCCCCATATACAAGATTGTGTATGTTATGCACACATGTATGCCCACTCATATAAAGTAGATAGAGGGTTATTTACAAAAGGAAGGATTCCAGTGAGTGGGATGTGGGAGAGGGTAATGGGAGTGAATATGGTCCCACTCAAAGTGCATGGTTCACTTGGAATGAAAATGTCTTCATGCAAACTATTGCTTTGTGCAGTGAACATGTGCCAGTGAAACACTTTAAAGCCTAACCATTTAACGAGGCATCTACTCACATATATGATATCAAAGGCATACAGGCTCACACACACACTATAGATATATACAGATATACTCAAAGTCTTTACTAGATTTTCACATGACTTGAAAACAATTTACAAGCAAGAGTAAGTGCCAAATTATAAATGGGTATTAATAACACATTGAATAAAATGCTAACAACACAAAGTCAGGGGAAAAATAATACTTTAGGACTTTTAACTGTCCATTACACTTATGCTGGTGTATCTCTCTCTCTCTCTCTCTCTCTCTCTCTCTCTCTCTCTCTCTGTGTGTGTGTGTGTGTGTGTGTGTGTGTGTGTGTGTGTGTGTGAAGGTTAAAGATCAGTGTTAGGTGCCTTCCTCAATCACTCTTCAGAGGTTTTACTTTCTGATAGAGTTTCTCTCACTGAACCTGGAACTCACTGATTCAGTGAGGATGTGTGGCCAGCAAGCCTCAGGGATTTCCCAGTGTCTGCCTGATTTTACAGATGCATCGTGCTGCCCCCAATTGTTGACATAATAATGATGGTGATGGACTCAAAAATCTGATCCTCGTGCATGCCTGAGGACTTCACTGGCTGAGCTGGCTCCTCCTCCTCAATGAGGAGTTCTCTCATAGTGTATGGCTGAACCATCCCGATGGTCTCCTTCTATGATAACAACTAGGCAAGATCACTGTGGACAGACCAGAGAATTTAAACATCTGGACTGCTTGGTGGATGTTAATTTTCTTAGAGTCATGGTCTAGAATTGCTTTCAATTTCACAGATTACTTTTAGAAATGTCTTATGAAAAGTGTAAGCTGTAGAAAGCCTGCATCAAGTTTCCATCATCTTTGATTTGAAGCACAGGAAATGCAGAACACTTGCTCTTCTTGCACGGTATGCTCATCTTAAATGCCTTTGAACTGAAAATTAAATGGAACTGGAGAGACGGCTCAGTGGGTAAGAGCACCATTTGCTCTTCCGAAGGACCTGGGTTCAATTCTCAGTTCCCACACAGTGACTAGAATCTTTCAAGCGATCTAATGCCTTTTTCTAGCCTCTATAGGCACCAGGTGTATGCAGAAAAGCATCCATATATATGAAACAAAAGACAAATCAAGTTAAATCAAAGAAAAATAGTGTAAGCATCCCAGAAAAATCATCCTTCATCTTCTTCACACAATATATTATGTAGAGGTCTTTGTGTTTAAGCATCACGTAGATCCATAGACCCAGATAAAGTTACTCACTGGCTTTTCCCACCTTTTCTGAAAGTGCACAGTGACTTGTGGCCGAGGGTTGCGCTACCGAGTGGTTCTGTGTATCAACCATCGTGGGCAGCATGTTGGGGGCTGCAACCCACAGATGAAGCTGCACATCAAAGAGGAGTGTGTCATCCCCGTCCCCTGCTATAAGCCTAAAGGTAAGCACAAGGTGTTCTTGCACTGAAGTCAAATAGGGATTTCTAGCCCTCGTTCAAGACCAGGCAACTTCATCTAGTTATGTTGTCCCTGCCATCAAGAGAAAGGAAGATGGGAAGAAGAAAAAGGAGTGAAGAAAGGAAAGACGATCAATAAATGAGGAAGAGAGAAAAAGTCTACTATTCTCATGCCCAGAATAGCTCTTCTTGTCTTTCTTTCTTCTCAAAATGGGTGGGTGCCTATCCACTACATTACCCCTTGACAGAGGCATGATGGCATTATTGTATGTCACAGTGCATGGGATGAGCAAAGACTTCCTTGCCACTCTGGGACTGTGAGTATCTTTAGAATTTCTTACTTGGTCCATGAGGATAAACAGGCATTGATGACTAGCAAGTCTTGGGATTGCCACTTAGGTATTTGCCACCCCTCCCCCAATGACCATTTTCCTAGGCATATCCTTATGTCAGGTATATTCTTAAAATGGCTGACAAAAAAGACAGCTAGAGAGCTGGCTCAGCAGGTAAAGGTACTTGCTACCAACCCTGACTGCCTGGTTTCAATCTTGGAACGCATGTGATAGAAGCAGAAACCTATGACTCCTACAATTGTCCTCTGACATATGCATGTGTGCTGTGACATCCTGTGTACTCATGTTCAAGCGCACATACACACACACACACACACACACAATAAATAAATAAATAAATACATAAATACATAAATAAATAGATATAAATGTGACAAAAGGAAATGGGAAAATATTGTTCTCAAGTCTTTCTAGAGATACTGCCTTAGTATTTTAGAGAAGATGGTAAAGTTCTTCCTCATGAATTCTCAGGTTCTTCTTTACACAGGAAGCCCTACAGTTAATCAGTGCACACGTCTTTGACGAAATCCATTGTATAGAAAGATCTCTTGTTGCCATGGCAAACGTACACAATCATGGCTTTCCCCATCTCAAAGCCTTTGTTTACTACCTCTGTCATTGATGGGCTTCCACTGACATTTTCTGTGTCTCTTATCTCCCTGAAGCATCTCCAATTTTCCATTTCACAACTGGATTAGTTCCCTCCTCCTGCCATGGAAGCCTGAAAAGACTTAAGGGAGCAGCAGCTGTCCCTTCCGTGCCCACGTAGATGGTTTTCATTTCCCATGTTAACAATGGAATTTGAGTAAGCCACACACAGAATCTCATCTTTCCACTTCACTGGGCTCTGCTATATTTGCTTTTCTCTACTAATTTATTAATTCAAGAGACAAGAAGAATTTATGGCAAACCGACTCTGATATTGTTGGAATAGTAACTTCAACGCACAAAGAGCAGAGAGGGTGCTGAGTTACGTAAGGCATTTGTGTGTTTAACTTTTGCACGTTGAGCCGAATTCAGCTATACCATGGGGATCGGCTTGGTTGTGTTTTGTAATATGGCTAATTAAAAAAATAGCAGGAATTTTATTCATTCCAGAAGCGAATGTACTGTGCACTTGAAAAGTAGAATCCAATGTTAATGAACAGTCAATGACAGCAAGTATCAAAGTCCTTAATGATCGATAGTAATTGCATTCATGGTTTATTTTCCGTTTTTTTTTTTCCTCAGAAAAAAGTCCAGTGGAAGCTAAATTACCTTGGCTGAAACAAGCACAAGAGCTAGAAGAGACCAGAATAGCCACAGAAGAACCGAAGTGAGTCCAGGGCCTTTTATGGGTGTAATCAGGGCACAGCCAGTTTACATGATATATGTCATGTTTGTACTCATTGGAGTTCAACGATACATTTAGTATCCAAATGACCTGGATTTACGGACTCCAGAGAGCCTGAGCTGGCTAGGAATTTTCTTTATTTCACAATTCAGCAGTCCTGCTTTGGCAGTATGTGTGAGAAGCATGGAAAAGATCGTGTTCTCTAACTCAAAGCAGACCCCTGCTCTCTTGCAGGGACAAGTGGGGTTCGTTCCTGGATGTGCACATGTGGTTTAGCCAAAGACCATCATAGTATTGTACAAATAAACCAATTGTCCTGAGCTTAAATCATGGCCAATCTCAGTAAAACTAATGATGTTGAAACACACCAGGGTGGCCGGAGATGAAGTCCTGGGGCTGGTGGGACACGGAGAAAGAGAATGAGCGTAGTACTGTGTGGACTAGAGCTACGGACCATCGCTATGAACCTTATGTCCTCCCTGTTTAGTGTTGGCATCTCATTCTTCTTTGTGTATAAATGTCAGGTTAGGCTCCACTCTCCAGGGCCCATCCTAACTCAGAAATCAACAGCTACTGTCTGCAGGCTATGTGGTGAGGCCCACTTACGATGGTGTCACCCGACTTGCAGAATCAAGAGCAAATCAAAGAAGCATTCTCGAGGCTGAGAGAGACCCAAAAAAAGTAAAAGGAAGCGAAGCGACCGTGAGGTGCCTAGCCCAGGCGTCCATCAGAAGAGCAGCACCCGTGCTAGACGTCAGTAATTGGACAGGACAGCTGATCCCACAGTGGGCAGTTGAGTCTGGAGTGCTGACAAGCTAGCTGCAAAAGCAATTCACATGTGGGACAGGAAGGAGGATCTCAACAGCCATCTGGCTCATTTCCCCGAGATGTCAACTCCAACCTGCATCTTTTACAAAGAGAACTGAGCAGAGAGGCAAAGCCTTGTGCAGGGCCTGCAGTTCGTAATGGTGGTTCCCGGCTCCAATTCTCATAGTCCCATAGGCCTGTTTCCCATTCCACAGCACCCTGGGACCCTGCTTTATAACTACTCAACGCCTTCTGCAGTGGGTGGAGGTCACTGCATCGAGACAGCTCACTGTGGTTGGATAACAGCCCTTTGATGTAACTCAAGTAGCTTCTAGCTCCATCCTCACTACCATATTTGAGCAGACACTTTCTCTCTTGGTCTAAAATATAACTTCTAACATCCATTTTCTGAAACAGACATGTTTGTACCATCGTCCTCACTTTCCTAACTTTGGAGAGAACTATCACAGGTCCTGAGATCTTGGTATATGTTCTAAACTGTCCATCCTTCTTAGCATCTCAGCACCTTTCTCACGTGCCCTTATCTTCAGATCCCTTACCAACCTGCTCCTCTCATCTGAACACTCCCATTTGTCACTGTCCCCAAGCCCTAAAAGAACGTGTATTAACTTAGCTTCCTTCAGTGATGCAGGCCAAGAGCCTGCAAGTCATAGGTCAGTCTTGGGCCGATGCTACCACTATGGATGGAAGTGTGGATGCTGCAGGGTTTCTGAGTCAGAGTTCAGTGTTTGCATGGGATCTTCAGCCACACTGACCTATGTCCAGCAGGCTGGCACTGTCTTCCACACAGTTTCTCAGCCTCCCTTTCCCATCCCAGCGACACTCTGCTTGAATATTGTTTTGAAAATTTTTTTATTATAAAAGATTTCAAGCCGCTATAGAAAGGCTGCACAATGAACAAAACCCCAATGTGTGCACAGCACAGTGAGCCCTTCAAGGCTGCACTTGCACGATTACTACACCTCGTACTGTGCCTGCCCCGTGAGGACTGCCCCATCCCACTGACTAACCATAGTGTATCACATCAGAGCACATCTGCATCCTTCAGTGTTTTTCTCTCTAAAAGAGAAACAAGTTTTTTAAGATGTGGTCCTCTGATCACTTCCAACAAGCTCATTTGGGTTATTTTTAAGGTGTGATGAAGTGGGGTCTGGTGCCTTACGTCTATAATTGCAGCACTCAGGAAGCTGAGGTAGGAGGATGGCCACAAGTTTAAAGCCAGCCTGGGCTACATAGTGAATTCCAAGATCATTCTGAGCTACACTGTGAGGCCCTGTTTCAAAAATCTAAAAACAAGCAAATGAACAAAAGTTGTAATAAACTCTGAGTTTATTACATATTGCAAGTAGAGTGTCGCCATTGCCTTTCCTTTTGCATCAGTAATTCATTTTTCCGCTTCCTGTGGTATTACACTCATCATGCAAGGCTGGGCTCTTTAACCGTTTGAAAGCACTCAGTTCAGCAGCACTAAGAAAATCCACACTGCTGTCTGACCCATCCGGAGTGTTTTCATCATTCTCAGCATGAGCTGTGTTTGTGCAACAGTCCCAGTTCACTGCCTGGCCCCAGATTCTAATAATTTCTCTTCTGCTTTTTATCTATGAATTCAGTCGTGAGTATCCTGTGATTCCTGCTGGCCTAGAACCCATGATCCTCTGCTTCCCAAGTGTCGCTGTACTGAGCATCACCTGCAGACTCCTCCGAGGGGGGAGGGACTGTGTGCTGGTTAGGTTTTTGGTAACATGACGCATGTTAGAGCCATCTGTGAAGAAGGAACCTTGACCAAAAAAAAAAGTCCCAACAGATTGGTGTGTGGGCAAGCTTGTGTGGCATTTTCTTGATTTCTAATTGTTATGGGAGAGCTCAGCCCACTGGAGGGCAGTGCTAACCCTGGACAGGTGGTCCTGGGTTGTATCAAAACAGAAGCTGAGTAACCTATGAGGTGCAAGGCAGTAAGCAGCATTTCCTTCATGGTCTCTGCTGCATTTTCTGCTTCCAAGTTCCTACCCTGCTCGGATTCCTACCTTGTACCTCAGTGATGAACCATTATTTGGACATGGGAACTTAAGCCCTTTCCTCTAATTGATTTTTGACCTGGTATGTTATCAGAGCAATGGAAAACAAACTAGGACAGGCTGTGAATACAAATGTTGGCAATAACAGGACAGGTAGTCCCTCAGGTCCTTTTAAAGTTCAGAAAGCACTGTTTGTATTAATGAATTAGTAGAGAGCAGTCATGGATATTCGATAGTGGGTCCCACCCATGTCTGCTCCAAGCCTGCATTTCTACCAGCCCACTCTGACTTAGATGGGGCTTCTTCTTCCCTAAAACCCAGAGCAAAGCTGATGTGTTCGCTGCCCCTGAAGGGTCTCCATGCTTTCCTCACTGTGTGGAACCCTGGGCTGCTGACACCTGTTGCTTGGCCTCTCCCCCACCCCTGCCTTCTCCTGCTCTGAGATCTCTCTGCCTTCCTCCTGGACAAGCATTATTGCCTGGCATCTGCTGGCCTGCTCTGGCTGGCTAGTGTGCAGCTTTTAGTGTCCTGCCACTTTTGATTCTATTCATTCCCTCCATTTCCAAACAAAACCGCAACACATCTCGGCTTCCAGCTCACTGTTTTATGGCCACTGTCTTCCGTGGTCTGGGATGCTTGCTTGTTGACAGTGAAGGAGAGGATGATCCCAGCTGTATTTCACATCCCTCGAGGAGAGCCTGCCAAGCCAACCAGGAAAAGACAAATACTCCCACCACTGTGGTTTACCAAGGGCGAGCTCTGAACTTACACAGAGAGTGGATGTTCAAAGGGCTTTTGTTTTAATTGGGAAAAGAAAAAAATCAAGAGTTTATAAGGCGAAGCCAAGGGAACTGCTGATCTGACCTTCCTGGCAGTCAGCCATGGAATGTGTTCTCAGTCAATATGGCTGTCGCTTTGTCATTTGTCATTCTGCTTTTAAGTTCCTCCCTGGAGCCTTCTGTGCTTCTATGGGATTCCCAACATTTCAGTGGTTTTGTTAGCCCAGCTCCCATTTCTCATATGTGAAAAGGAAAGAAACAGCACAGGCTGATGCACAGTATGTGTGTTCTCTGCGCTGCTCTTTTGGCTTCTCCTTGAGTAGAAATTGTATTTGCTAAAACCAAGTCAGGCTGTGCTTCAGGAATTGGCTTTTCTAACCACCCCTAACCCCGAGGACTTCTTTTTAAGGGAAGATCAGATTCTAAGTGTTCTGTGGGGATTATTTAATTCTTGTAAATATCCTATTATCACCATCACTTGGGAGCCAAAAGACTAAGGACTATACCAGTATCTCAGAGCTAGCCAGTGGTGGACAGATGGGGGGAGAAAGGGAGAGGGAGAGGAGGGGGAGGGGGAGGGGGAAGGAGAGGGGAGAGGGAGAGAGGGAGTGAGAGCGAGAGAGGGAGAGGGAGAGAGGGAGTGAGGAGAGGGAGAGGGAGAGGGAGAGAGAGGGGGAAGGGAGTGAGGAGAGGGAGAGGGAGAGGGAGAGAGAGGGGGAAGGGAGGGGGGAGGGAGAGGGAGTGAGAGGGAGAGGGAGAGAGGAGGGAGAAGGAGGGGAGGGAGAGGGAAAGGGAGAGGGAGAGAGAGAGATTGATGGTCTGCTCTAGCAGCTGGGTAACTCTAGTCAAATCTACAAATTACAAAATAATCCAAACACTGAGAACATGAAAATACCAACATGACACCTGATGACCTATGATGGGCTACAGTTAAAATTCAGACATATTTAATACTACATATCACCTTCAGATTTCACGCAGAAGACATATAAGAAACCAGTGGATTTTGTATTCAGACCTGAGCCTATCCTCAGGTCTATATAATATATTATATGCAAACTTATATCCACATAATGTATATACAGATATTTGAAATTTAAAAAAAATATTCAAAATCTGAGGGCCATCTTGGGTAAGGAGGATCAGCCTGCACTAAGAATCAGAAAGGAGGTTCAGGTTCCTGTCAGCTGACAGAAATTCAGGTTTCTTCCACAGCGACTGCACTGTGGAACTCTAAGGTCACAACGTATTGTGGTTGATCTGTGTTATCAGATGACATTAGGGGACTTTTAGACATCAGGGATGGCTTCCTGAGAAGATTGATTTGATGACTTGAGAACTGGATGTCCCAAAGTGTCTGAAGTACTTGTGTGGCAGATACGTGGGACATGGCTGTGTGTCAGGTGGCTGTCGGTAATGGCAGAATGCAGCAGATGCTGGCAGTAACCCAAGTTCAGCAGAGAGCTTGGGTAACCAGGAAAACAGCGAAACCATTACTGCTCTACATCGTAAAGACCTCTGGTTGCCTGCAGTTTGCTTCTAGTTAATTCACCATGATAAACCAAACTGCAGCAAATCTTAATTAACATGTCTCTCATTATACTCTTAGGATATCCCTGCGGGACCAAAAAGACAGGCTTGTTAAAGGCCTTTTCTGCTCTCTCCATGTCTGCTTCCCTTACCGCTAGCAACACTGAGGCATGCCTTGTCTCACACTTGGTTAACATTGAAAAATTATCTTTGAAGAAAATAGTCTTTCCTATTTATTATTCTCTGTGCTGAACTTTGGTTAATGGGGGGATTTGCATTATAATGTGATTTATAAAAATTAGCATAACCTAACTTATTTTTTAAAACCGAAATGATTGCCTTAGCACAGTTGAATAATCTAAAATGTCCCCTTTGATGTTTGAATATCATTAACAGAGTAAATATATCATTGCTAGTACCATATTATTTTGATTATTTTATCTTTCTGAAATGCCTTTTCGGATTTGTTTATGTGCGTGATTGTTTTGCCTGCATATATGTCTGTCTGTTACTCATGTGTTTGGTGTTCTTGAGAAGGCCAGAAGATGGTGTCTTATTCCCTGAAACTAGAGTGACAGATGTCATGAGTCACCGTGTGGTTGCTGGGAACTAAACACAGGCCCTCTGTCTGCAAAGAGCTAGAGATAAAATAGAATTAGATAAAATTGGAGGCTAGAGAATGACTCAACTCATAAGAGCACTGGTTTCTCTTCTTAATGTTCTAGGTTCAATTCCCAACACCCCCATGCCAGCTCACAACTGTCTGCAATTCCAGTACCAGGGGATTTGATACCCTTTTCTGGCCTCTGTGGACACTACACACATGCGATACTCAGATATATGTGTAGGCAAAACACCATAGACATGAAATAAAAATCAAGGTAGATTTGGTTTTTATAGAGTAGCAAATGCTTTTAACTATTTAATCATCTCTCTAGTCCCCAGTTTTAACCTTTTAATTCTAGTTTTTCTATCAGGTTAAGCAATTACTCTAAAATTGCTTCTTCTTTTTAAGATTTTCTTGGCCGTTTTCAATCTTCCATAAATTTTTTAGAGTTGTTTTATGTTCTTCTGGCCTCTAACTCTAATAACCTCAGAAATTTAGACCCAAATTACATGGATTTTGGGGAAAATAACAGTCATTGCAGTTCTGAGTCTTGGGCTCTGGGTTGGAGGCTGCTGTCCTAATTTGTTTAGGCCTCCAGAGTCATAATCTCTTCAGCACTTCAATTTTTAAAACTTAAATTGTATTCATTAGTATGCATGCATGGGCATATATATGAGTTCTAGCATATGGTCAAAAGAGAACCTCCAGGAGTCAGTTCTCCCCTTCCACCATTTAGGTCCTAGGTTGAGTTAGGCTTGGCAGCAAGCATCTTTACCTGTTATGCGAACTTACTGGCCCTTCATCCAACATTTCATAGTTTTAGCTACATGAGACCAGCATATTTTACATAAACTTTTCATTTATATTCCCTTAGAGTTAAGGAAAGTTTCTCATATTCCTAAGGCTTGTTTTTTTTTCACTACTAAATTAAGGAGGTAATATAACAATTATACTAAATAATATATGTATATATTTAGTATAGGGTCTGTCAGCTAGCATTATGTTAGCTGAATTCTGTAAAAATTGGTCATTATACGTTACATGTCTGTGTTTCATATTTATGCACGGATATAGTTGTGAATTATTGGATTCTTTTTCTCCCAAAGGTTTTCAGATAGCTTTGTTTTGTACCTATCAGAAAAAATTTACACTATGATCCTTTGTCTATTTTGTTTACTCCTTGGAAGAAGAACAATTTGTTTGTTGAGACAAGGTGTCAGCTGGCAGACTAAATGTACTATACAGCTTGACTGGCATCAAACTCACCATTCTCCTGCCTCCACCTCTCAAATGTTGGTGTTATAAATGTGCAACATCATGCCCACCCTCTGACTTTTTCCTGATATCTACACCTTCCATTTTGACCTTTATTTTAATTCCATACTAAATTGCCTTTCATCTCTTAATTGACTGCTATTCTTTTATTGTTTAAATATTTGCATATTTGGATATTTTCCCATAATAATTAAGATTAGAGTACTTCTTTGAGACAAATACAGGTATTTCTTGTATTTCAATAATATTGATAAATAATGAAGGCTTAAATTTTTACTATTTATTTGTTGGTGTGTGTGTGTGTGTGTCTGTGTGTGTGTCTGTGTGTGTGTGTCTGTGTGTGTGTATGTGTCTCTGTGTGTGTGTGTCTGTGTGTGTGTCTGTGTGTGTGTCTCTCTGTGTGTGTGTCTCTCTGTGTGTGTATCTGTCTGTGTCTGTCTGTGTGTGTCTCTCTGTGTGTGTGTCTGTGTGTGTGTCTGTGTGTGTGTCTGTGTGTGTGTCTGTCTGTGTGTGTGTGTGTCTGTGTGTGTGTGTGTGTGTACCCGCATGGGTACCACAGCATAAGTGGAGGTCAGAGGATAACTAGCAAGATTGCTTCTCTCCTTTCACCACGTGGGTCCCAGAATTTGAACTCAGGTCATCAGGCTTGGCAGCATGTGCCTTTACTCACTGAGCCATCTTGCCAGCCCAGTCAGGGATATTTTAGATCATAGATTCAGATCTTTCTAGAGTTCACGAAAATTTTTCCTACTATACTTATTTTTCTTTGTATTCTATTTCGTTGTTGTTGTTGTTGAACCATAATGTTAGAGAGTGGAAATCCCATTTCCTTGTTGCTTGTGGGCTGGGGATTGTCCTCCATTTCTTGAGACTACCTGTGGTATGTGGCTCCTTGCACCTTTGGGCCAGCAGAAGGAGCTGAGTACTTCCCAGGCTTTAAGACAGGGCCCCTCAGCTCAGGCCCTGCTACACCTCTGACTTCAGAGAAGTTCCTTTTTCTGAAAACCCATGTGATGAGACCATGTCCAGCATAACACAGGGTTATCTCTAGATTTATAACCTTAAGAACCTCCGTTGAACCCTTCTTGCTGCAGGCTATGACATAATCACGTATTTCAGGGGTTACAATATGGGATATGGGGGGAGCTGTATTACTCTGCCTACAACTTTAGCCTTCAATGTTTGAAATTATTTGTCACATCTTTCTGGAAGACAGTATACTTTCCTTATTTTATTTTCGAAAATGTTTTCTGTTTCACATTGCCGTCTCAATTATCTTCAATGTTGGATCACTCAAGTTCCTTTCACTGTGACCCTCAAAATAGCAGCTTCCATGATCAGTGTTACGGCCATAGTGTATGCATGTACCTTATCTGTTTAAAGTGCACTACCAGTGATTTTTGACAGATGCCAGTGGGGTGGGAGGCAGAGTCAGAAGTCATCTCCAGGGATGGCGCCTCAGGTGAAGTGAGTTGCTTTATTTCACAGCAGAGAATCTCGGGAAACCCAGTATGAAGTGATGTTGATTAATGAGAAGGGGCTTTAAGGTAGATGGAAGCCTGGAGGTTATCAGACTGAAGGGCTAATCCTCCCGAGGACAGAACAAGTCACACCCTAGCATGTGGGCGCCTGTGGAAGAATCCCTTAAGCATCTTAGCATACAGACTTACACACAGAATTCAGAAAGCTTCTGAAAGTTCACTGTTCAGGGGCTTGGTAAATTTGAAACATTAATATTGGGACCTGCAACTCCACACCTCTCAGCAGTAGCTTCTCACTTCCTGAGCTGTCTCAGAGCTGGACACTGGTCTCCTGCCTATAAAGTGATTCATGGTGTCTTCATCTCACTTATTGTAACGAGAAATCAAATATCATAGTCTTAGGGGAAGTGTTGCAGCAAATAAACCTGTTGATGGACATTACTCAAACCAGAGTTTTCCAAACAAAATCTGTCACTTAATCCTTTCACCTAGCTCTTTATTTTATTTTAAATTTTTTATTACTTTATTTTGTGTATGTGTGGGTTTGCATGCTTACGCCTGTGTGTGTGCACGTGTACGTGTACGTGTGTGTGTGTGTGTGTGTGTGTGTGTTAAGTGTGAGCATTCATGTCACAGAGCACCTGTGAAGCTCAGAGGCTAACTTTTGGGTGTCAAGAAGGAGTTGCCTTCTACCTTGAGACAGTCTCTCTTGTATCTGTCACTGTGCTGCACATTTCAGGTTAGCTGCCCTGCGAGTGTCTGGGTGATTCTCCTTTCTCCCCTTTGCCACGGAATGCTGGGATTACAGACGCTGACAACCACACCCAGCCTTGTACATGGGTTGTGAAGCTCACACAACGAGCACTGTCTCCCCAACCTTATCCCATCAATTTATTAATACGCTGTAGTAAAAAGTATTGCTTCAGAGTATCTTATATACATGTCCCTACTGAACCTGTTTTCATGTTGTATGAATGCATACAAGGGTTAGAAATATTTCTGCAGGAGCCCAGAGGGTAAATATTTTAGGTTATGCAGGATAAACAATCTGTTATAAACACCCAGTTCTGCTCGGTAACAGGAAAACAGACATAAATGATGGTTCGCAAATGAGTGAAGCTGCGTCCTTGGTACAATTTTTGTCATAGACACTAAAATGTGGGCTTTATTTAATTTCCACGTGTCATAAGATATCTTCTTTCGTCACCAACAGTGTCAAACTATAAGAATTATTTGTAGCTGATGGGCTTTTACAAAAACAGTTATGGAAGAGATTTGGTCTGAGAGGCCCAGTCTGAAGACCTTTTGACTTGGTGGGCAATAATTAAGGACAAAGAATAAATATTTTACTGTAAGACTAGTTTATGCACTGCCACCTATGACTGAGAACATCCAAAAGTCCAGGAGTTCATTAAACAGAAAGAGCATCATAGCTTCATCGTCTTCAAACATATCTGCCTTATCCTGCAGCTCAGCTGTTAAATCTAGAGAAGGTTCAACACTCCCCATGCTCAAACCAAAAGCTCACCAAGATTGGCTGAATAAAGATTGGCAAAAATACCCACCTGGTAAATAAAATCACATAATTATCTCTAAATGATGGTTTATTTATTGTATCTTAAGAAATACTGTAATGCTTCCCACTGGTCTTTGCATGAAACTTTGATTTTTGTATGAAGGCAAAAGTAGCATGTCTTTAATGAAAAAAAAATCTCTTTGATGGTTGTAAGCTCTCAAAACGTGTTAGCTACATAACTGACAGTCATCAGAACCATAGAACTCTTCTTATGGCCCACATGTGACCCCTCTTTTTGGCTTCCGGTGTTCCTCAGGTTCATCCCAGAGCCCTGGTCGGCCTGCAGCATTACATGTGGGCCCGGCATTCAGGTGCGTGAGGTGAGGTGTCGAGTGCTCCTCACATTCACACAGACAGAGACTGAGCTCCCTGAGGAGGAATGTGAAGGCCCCAAGCCACCCACAGAGCGACCCTGCCTCCTTGAAGCCTGTGACCACAGCCCTGTGTCTCGAGAACTGGGTGGCCCTCTCCAGGAGAAGGACAGCGAGATGATTTACGACTGGGAGTATGCTGGCTTTACCCCCTGCACGGCAACATGTTTGGGAGGTATTCAGTCTCCTTCCTAAGGGATAGATATGGGTCTGTTGCTAAGGGTGTGACCTTGATAAGCCAGATATGCAAATTAGCAATAGTCCCAAGAGGGATAAATTCATTCAGTAGCACAATGATGCTTTTTCTATCTTTTATATTTGGGAGATATAATAGAGTGATTAAACAGCACCTTTGGCCTAAGAATTGGCTTCCCTGAGAGGGGAAGAGGTCCATCAGTTATATGGAATATGTTAGAAAGTGCAGAATGGATAGGTTGAAGCAATCTTATGCAGAAATCAGAGTTACAGAGTGAGGCAGCCTAGGATTGCATAGAGCTGCTGCAGTGGTCAGTAAGATGCAGCCTGAGAAAATGTTTTTGTTTGTTCACGTAACTGGGACAGCAACCACTACAGAGCACATTCACGCCGCTCTCATGGTGGATGGCTGTGTGTGTGGATAGGTCATATTCAGAGCCAGGCTAGGCCTAGGAGGCACCTAGTATATTCAGCCAGGTCCCCTTAGAGGGGGAGTGGGTGTTTTAGGGCTTTACTGCTATGAGCAAACACCATGACCAAGGCAATTCTTAGACGGAAAAAATGTCATTGGGGCTGGCTTACAGGTTCAGAGTTTCAGTCCAGTATTATCAAGGCAGAAACATGGCAGCATCTAGGCAGACATGGTGCACAAGGAGCTAAGAGTTCATCTAAGCTACATCTCCATCTGAAGGCCAATAAGAGAAAACTGGTTTCCAGGCAGCTATGATGAGGGTCTTAAAGCCACACCCACAGTGGTACATCCACTCCAACAAGGCCACACCTACTCCAGCAAGGAGACACCTCCAAATAGTGCCACTCCCTGGTCCAAACATATTCAAACTACTGCATTCCACTCCCTGGCCACCCATATACTTGTTCAAACATATGAGTCTGGGGGTGCCATACCTAACATAGGTACCTTAATGCAAATACATTTAGTCCATCTTTAGAAGTTCCCATAGTCTACAGCAACAATGTTAAAAGTTCAAAGTCTCTTCTGCGATTCATCCGATCACTTAACTGTAATCCCCAAAGCAAGACAGGAAACCAACTGGGCAAATTTTAAGCTCCAGATCTCCATGGCTGATGTCAAAGCCGTCTTCAGACCTCCAACTCCTATTTCATCTTTGTTGACTGCAACAAACTTCTTTCTCCTGAGCTCTTTCTGCTTCCTGTTAACAGCTTTCCTCAGCAGGTATTGCATGGCTGTAGTATATCAGACATCTTGGCATCTCCAAGGCAACTTCAACGTTATAGCTTCTTGTTCCAATGTCTGGGATCCACACACAATCTTCTGAGCTCCTCCAAAAGGCTGGCGACATTTCTCCAGCTCCGTCCTCTGTAGCACTCTAGGCTCCGATTTACTCCACTCCACCGCTGCTGCTGTCCTTGGTGATCATCCCATTTTACTGGTGTCTCCAATACACTGGGGTCTTCTGCTACAGCTAGACTTTACCAATAGCCTCTCGTAGGCTCTCTTCATGGTGCCAAACTTCAACTTCTTTGCATGACCTCTTCAGTCCTGAGTTGTCAACTGCAACTGAGGCTGCACCTTCATCAGTAGCCTTTCCTGGCCTCTCACAGTGCCAAGCCTCAGCTGCTGTTCATGACCCCTTCATACCTTCAAAACCAGTACCACCAGCGATATTATTACACACTGCCATGTTCAGCTGCAGCACGGGATACAAGCTTGGCTATCTCTGAAACACAGCTTCTTTGTGCTCTCAGAAAATACTTCCTAGATGATTTCACCTCAATAATTGTTTTCTTCTTAATTACCACTAATTTCTTAACTCTAGCTAACCAGTATCAACTGTACCAGTAGTTCCTTCTCCTCTTGACTCTATAGTCAGAGCCACATGAAAAAGATGTGGAATTCTGTTCCTTGCTAGGGCTAGAACATGGCCTCACTTACTGTCTTTTCCAACTGCTTAAGCTTTGCTGTCCTGAAATGTGCTCTGTAGATTGACCTTGAACTCTAAGATCTGCATGGCTCTGTCTTCTGAAAGCTTAGATTAATCTAAGGTGTTTACTACTAAACCTGGATTTATACTTTTCTCTACTTTCTCTGTACCAGGCTGGCCTTGAACTTATAGATCTGCTCGCCTCTGCCTCCTGGGATAAAAGTGTACTACTGTACCTGAACTTGTTTCAAGGTCACCAGCCCCTTAATCTGTTTATCTCCTTAAACACAGGATTCAGCTCCATTCCACTTCTTAGTGTCCTGTGATTACTTGAACCATACTACTTACATTTTTCCTTTCTAAGCTTGCTACACTTGTTCAAAATGCTCTTCATGAGACTTAACAAAAGAACAAAGCCACTGTTGGGTTTTCTTGAGATGTCCATTGTCAATATAATTAATATAAATCTCTTTACCTTAACCTCAGGTCAACTCTTCAGACAAAGGCAAAAATCAGCCACATTCTTCACCAAAATATTGACTATTAGGCCACATAATAAAATCCTTCTCTGAAACCTCTAGACCTAGTTTCCATCGTTCAAATCGCCCTCAGCAGCAAAGTCTTCCATATTTCTACTAGGATGGCCCATTAAGTCCCATTTAAAGCATTCTACTGTCTTCCAAATCCAAAGTCCCAAAATCCACATTCTGCCAAACAAAAGCATGATAAGACCTATCAATAAGACCAAGAAATACCAACTACAGTTTTAGTTAGGGTTTTACTGCTGTGAAGAGACACCATGACCAAGGCTAACTGTTTTTTTTTTTATTTTTTATTTTTTTTATTAACTTGAGTATTTCTTATATACATTTCAAGTGTTATTCCCTTTCCCGGTTTCCGGACAAACATCACCCTCCCCCCTCCCCTTCCTTATGGGTGTTCCCCTCCCAAACCTCCCCCCATTGCCACCCTCCCCGCATAGTCTAGTTCACTGGGGGTTCAGTCTTAGCAGGACCCAGGGCTTCCCCTTCCACTGGTGCTCTTACTAGGATATTCATTGCTACCTATGGGGTCAGAGTCCAGGGTCAGTCCATGTATAGTCTTTAGGTAGTGGCTTAGTCCCTGGAAGCTCTGGTTGCTTGACATTGTTGTACTTTTGGGGTCTCGAGCACCTTCAAGCTCTTCCAGTTCTTTCTCTGATTCCTTCAACGGGGGTCCTATTCTCAATTCAGTGGTCTGCTGCTGGCATTCGCCTCTGTATTTGCTGTATTCTGGCTGTGTCTCTCAGGAGCGATCTACATCCGGCTCCTGTCGGTCTGCACTTCTTTGCTTCATCCATCTTGTCTAATTGGGTGGCTGTATATGTATGGGCCAGCTGTGGGGCAGGCTCTGAATGGGTGTTCCTTCAGTCTCTGTTTTAATCTTTGCCTCTCCCTTCCCTGCCAAGGGTATTCTTTTTCCTCATTTAAAGAAGGAGTGAAGCATTCACATTTTGATCATCCGTCTTGAGTTTCCTTTGTTCTAGGGATCTAGGGTAATTCAAGCATTTGGGCTAATAGCCACTTATCAATGAGTGCATACCATGTATGTCTTTCTGTGAGTGGGTTAGCTCACTCAGGATGATATTTTCCAGTTCCAACCATTTGCCTACGAATTTCATAAACTCGTTGTTTTTGATAGCTGAGTAATATTCCATTGTGTAGATGTACCACATTTTCTGTATCCATTCCTCTGTTGAAGGGCATCTGGGTTCTTTCCAGTTTCTGGCTATTATAAATAAGGCTGCGATGAACATAGTGGAGCACGTGTCTCTTTTATATGTTGAGGCATCTTTTGGGTATATGCCCAAGAGAGGTATGGCTGGATCCTCAGGCAGATCAATGTCCAATTTTCTGAGGAACCTCCAGACTGATTTCCAGAATGGTTTTACCAGTCTGCAATCCCACCAACAATGGAGGAGTGTTCCTCTTTCTCCACATCCTCGCCAGCATCTGCTGTCACCTGAGTTTTTGATCTTAGCCATTCTCACTGGTGTGAGGTGAAATCTCAGGGTTGTTTTGATTTGCATTTCCCTTATGACTAAAGATGTTGAACATTTCTTTAGGTGTTTCTCAGCCATTCGGCATTCCTCAGCTGTGAATTCTTTGTTTAGCTCTGAACCCCATTTTTTAATAGGGTTATTTGTTTCCCTGCGGTCTAACTTCTTGAGTTCTTTGTATATTTTGGATATAAGCAAGGCTAACTCTTATAAGGACAATGCTGGCTCAAGGTTCAGAGGTTCAGTCCATTCTCATCAAGGCAGGAGTATGGCAGCGTCTAGGCAGGCATGGTACAGAGGAAGCTGAGAGTTCTACCTCTTATTCCGAAGGCAGCTAGGAGAAGACTGGCTTCCATAGCTAGTACAAGGGTCTTATGGCCCACACCCACAGTGACACAATTTCTCCAACAAGGCCACACCTACTCCAAAAAGCCACACCTCCAAATAGGGTCACTCTATGGGCCAAGTATATTCAAACCACCACAGTGGGTCTTTGGATTATTTAAGCATTATAGAATTTTGTCAAGGGGGAATAGATTAGCAGGTAGCAGGTAGCAGGTAGCAGGTAGCAGGTAGCAGGTGGCAGGTGGCAGGTGGCAGGTGGCAGGTGGCAGGTAGCAGGTAGCATGTAGCAGGTAGCAGGTAGCAGGTAGCAGGTAGCAGGTAGCAGGTAGCAGGTAGCAGGCATCTAAGAGCTGCTTTCTAGCTTTCTGCTTAAAGCGGAAGGATGGAAATATCCAGGAATAGGCTTGGAATATGGCTTAGTCAGTAAAGTGCTGGCTATACAAGCATGAGGACCAAAGTTTGATACCCAGTACTCCTGGAAAAAGCCAGGCATGGTGGAGTGGCTGGTGAAGACTGGTAGATCCTGGGGACTCACTGGCCAACTAATCTAATTATCAAAAAATCAAAGTGCATGGCTCCTAAGTAACAACACGAAGGTTGATGTCTGGCCTTCACAGGCACTTATGCTTTTGTGCATGTGTGTGCACACACACACACACACACACACACACACACACACACACACACACTCCACAACTTGATCACCCTGAATAACAAGGTGTCACTTCCTGAAGTAGGTCAGAAAACAAAAGAAGCATCTGTCTTGGAGCCAATGGCTCATGAGCTTGCGTCACTCTCCTGGCAGTCTTGAGATGGTTGCTTAAAACACCCTAATAGGTCATAGAACCCAAGACCAACCATCGTTCTGCAAATCCTCACTCTTGAGTGTGAATCGTCAATCCTTGCCCTCTGGATGTCCCTGATTGTCTTTCCCTTCCCTGTCTCTCAGTCACTTAACACCCATCCTTGAGCCCTGCTCTGTAACATTGCTACCTTGGCACTGCGCCTAGCTAGAGTGGTATGGACCTTACTCCAGGGTACAGAAAAGCTAACGTTTTGAGTAACTTTGTTTTGAGCTGGTCTTGTGTAATTTAGAGAAGGAGTCCTTAGGTGAGTCAGGTGCAGTGCAGCATGCCTGCAAGCCCAGCACTGGGGAAGTTGAGGCAAGGAAGGGAGATCAGGAGACGCAAGATCATGAGTTTGAGGCCAGTCTGAGCTATATGAAAGCCCTTAGCTGCCTCTATTTCTTTCCCGCTCCTACTTGCCTCTCCCTCCTTCCTAGAAGTCCATTTCACCTCACTAGAAATTTATCCTTTCTGGTTTACTTGGGCCTGAAGCATAAACCCCTCTCTCTTACGTCCAGAGCACACGGCCTCAGTGTCTCCCAAATTGGTCACATGCTTGCCCCAAACTTAACTTCTCTCCCCCTAAGTTCAGGACCCTGGATACCTCTTCTCATGCACCTTGGAAACCTTAAAACACTGGCTTGCTCTTGGCATGTAGAAAGTGGCTCTTTCTCGATGAGCCCTATAAGCAGTTGAAGAGAATAAAAATTGAATCGGCTCACTCTGGACTCACTTTAGCATGCTCCCTGTGGAGACGTGTTCCCGACACGGTACATTAGCCGGCACTGTTTTGTTCGCTCCAAGTCCTTTCAAAGCCTGACAGGCCTCAAGCTGTAGTTTTTTTTTTTTTCCCTAGCTACACTTGTAATTGGTCACTTCCTGTCAGGCTCCAGTGATGTTTATGATGCCCTCCATAAGGCCAAATAGCCTTCAACAATCCTTAATCCTTACCAGCTGTGTCATCACAGGATCCTGAAAAGAGTTCACCTGTGTGGGACATTGAGACCTGTGTGCACTTGCTAAGGCATGGCTCTGTTCTCTGGGACCATGCTATATTTTGTTTTCTTTCTTCTGATTGCCTGAAAGTTTGTAGTGGTCTGCACTTAATCACACTAGCTAATCTTTTCAACATGAACCCAGGTGCATGTGTGTGCACACACATATATCACACACAAATATTACATGCACACATACACAAACATATCACAATGCAACATACCACACACATAACACATAGACACAGACACACACACGCGCACACACACACACACACACACACACACAGAGGCACACACATGCCACCACCACCACCACTATCACCACCACCACCACCACCATCACCACCGTATATGTAAGGGTTTAATGTGAACTTGTCAATAACCCAACTCGAAGTGATCTAAACTAACAAAAAGAAATGGATTTATTCTTTGTTTTGTTGTCTTGAGATGGGGCATTACTATTTAGCTCTGGCTGGTTTGGAACTCACTGTGTAGACCAGGCTGGCTTCAGTTTCACAAAATGCTGGGATTAAATGAATGGGCCACCATGCCTAGCTGTATCTAATCATCTCTTTATTCTTTCTAAAGACTTTGAATGTGTTATTTTTATAAACATGTGTACATAGATGTGGCCATACACCATCACATATATGATGTTAGTCCCATACTATGATATCATGTAGAGATGTCACTCTGTATTGTTTGGGCAAAGACACTGTATGTTTGCACAGTAAAAGATTACCTAATAACACATTTATTTAAACATTTCCTTGACATAGGCATCGTGTGTGTGTGTGTGTGTGTGTGTGTGTGTGTGTGTGTGTAACTAAGAAATGACATTTTAATCAAAACATTGTGGTAGTCAAGTATGAAGGATGTGGTCTCATGAAACAAGAGGAATTATTATAAAAATTTCACCGAACACATTCATTAATATATTCTACACACATTAATGTAGTTACATACATTTTGTTAGGAATAAGATGAATTTATTTTGATAAAATGTACCTTTTTCTTTTTTAAAGATAACTATTTGATCAAACCTCCTCTAGACATAAAAAAAGATAAAAATCACATTGTCGGATCAGCATGCGGTCTGTGAAATATTTTGTGGCCACCTTTGAAAAATATGTCCTTCATCAATAAATATTCCAAATTATGTAGTAGATTTTAACTATTTTTCTGTTGACAAAAAATTATGTCATGAGTGTTTTATCCAAATGATTTAAAGTGGTTCTCTAAGTCCCTCCCCTAGTCAGTCTCCATAAATATTCCAAAGTAGTCTGAATACATTCTCTGAAGAATTTATTTGTTACAAATTGAAATGTATTTGAAATATGACTGCAATTTTCTTAGATTAAAATAGTGAATAAGCTCTATCAGGAAATAAGCATCTATTCTCCTAGGAGGAAGCAAGAAAATTTGATATTTTGAAATAAACGTCATATTTTGGTTTGATCAGTGCTTCTTTGAAACACTCAGAGAAGATGCCTGCCAAGTGCATCCTGTTGCCGTGGTGAGTGTCTGATGCAGATGAATACAGTGGAGGGAGATTTATTACAAAGAACTGAAGGAGAAAAATATCTGTTGTAAAAGTATTTTTGGCCTACACTACATTTTGCAAAATGCCATAAAATGGTTGAATTGAAACATGGCGTTCAGAGAAAGGGCCACAGGCTTGTAACAGGACGGAATGTGCATCTGACATGAAAGCAAATATGTTTGCATATTTCAAATAACGGTTGGTCACTGCTGGCATTCCCTTTACAGATTTTTTCATCAAAAATTTTGAGTTATATTTCACCCATTTCCAGTTTCCAATCATTTTTTTTTTGTCTCAGCAGACAAAGAATGCTGACTGAGAGCATAGGCTTTAGGAGTCACATAGGTTGTCTGCCTGCCTCCAAGGGAAACTAGGAATGTGAATGTTCACGTTTATACAAGGGCTACTGCTGTATGTGACGGCCATGTCACATTCTGGTATCCCCAGACTAGAAGACAGAGACCGCTGAAACCAAAGGCAGGCAATTTATTCTTCACCTGTTTGTCTATTTTTATCTTTCTGTTCTCATGTGTGTGTGTGTGTGTGTGTGTGTGTGTGTGTGTGTGGTGTATATATAATGTTCTTTGCACATGTCTTCATATATGTGGGTGGAAGTGCATGTAGAGGCCCTAAGTGATTTCAGGAGTCAACCCTGCTCAGTCATCCACCTCATCCTCTGAAGCAGAGTCTCTCAATCAAACCCAGAGCTCATGGATATGCAGTTGACTAGTGTCCCCCAGCAGCTTCTGTAGAGATCCCAACCCTCTGCCTTCTGAGGTTGGAATTCAGATGAGTGGCCATAACCACTGAGTTTACCTGGGTTTAGGGATCTTAACTCTGGTTCTCACCCTAGTGCAGCAAGCACATTAGCCATCTCCCTAGGCCAAATCTTCAGTTTTTAACCTACCCCCATTTCAGCCTTAATTCCTCTCTAAATTTCAAGTTCATTGTTGTTAAATAAATAGAATGGAGATTCGGGTGCCATTTATTTGGCCCCGTGCCTCACAGGTTATCGTAGACTTTGATGGAGTACTCTGCTAATAAAGGAGGCAAACCTAATTGCAGGAATGGGACAGGGGACTCCAATCTCAGTGGAACGTTTCAAAGTACAGCTGGATTTATCGATGTGTGGTGATCTAGAAAAAAATGGTATTCTTCAGCAGATGTAGTTTTTCCTGAGGAAAACTGTTACACAGGTTGGAAAGAAACACTTTGACTGCAGGGGCCACCCCTAGCTATGAATTCCTTAGGAAGCAGCTGATTCTGAGTGTAGGCTGCTACCAAATATTTCCAGGTATGTAGATTTTGACAGACTGGGTTTAGAGGTGAATGAAGCGGTATTAAGGGTTAGAGACCTAGACTTCTGATGCAGTCAAAAGGGCAATGTGCTGGTGATGTAAAGACTCCATACCCTACATCCCGTTTTCTTTCTTTGCATGGTAAGTTAGTCAGTGCACATGCTGTTTCTCTTTCTGCCTTCCAGGCTACCAAGAAGCCATAGCTGTGTGCTTACACATCCAGACCCATCAGACCGTCAATGACAGCCTGTGTGACCTAGCTCACCGTCCTCCACCAATGAGTCAGGCCTGTCACACGGAGCCCTGCCCACCCAGGTATGTGCTGTCTTATACAGTTAGCACAGAAACGATGTCCGCAAGTAACACCCTCTTCCAAGGAGAAACTCATTGCACGTAAGACTCATGAACTTACCAAAGTAGATCAGCCAAACCCATTTCTTGATAAACAACTAATGTGGGAAGGTCCAGCCCACTGTGGGCAGTGCAATCCCTGGCCACATGGTCCTGGGTTGTATAAGGAAGCATGCTATGGGGAGTAAGTCAGCTCCTCCATGGCCTCTGCTTCAGTTCCTGCCTTGGCTTCCTTCAGTGATGGGCAGTAACCTGAAAGAAAGACCAAACAACCCCTCCTCCCCATCACTTTCGGTCAATGCCCATCACAGCAATGATGAAGCCCTCAGAGACATCTCTACTCCTAACTTGCCTTGGGACTCACACTGTGGAGTATGAAATGGCAGAATCTCCGAAGAACAGGTAAGGGTGCTTTGTTATAGGCTCCTTCACTGCAAGGTGACTGCAACCTGCTTCCTGGCCAGGCTCTTGTAAGAACCTAGGATTTTAGCCCTCTGTCCCTGGGCGTCACTGGCTGTAGATGGTTATAGCTCAGCACCATTGGTTTGTCACACATGTCTTTCCCAGTCTAGCCTCAGCTGTCCTTTGCCTGTGTCTCCCTTTATTATGTCAGCCACTCTTCTGCAATAAATTCGATGTCAAAAAACTTAGTGAGCGCATTCCATCACCTCTCTCCCTCTTCGCTGAAATCTTAATAATTATGCTGCTCACTTGCTAGGCTGCCATCACCCACTCAAGGCGGGTTTTGCGATGTCTAGGAGTCACAATGATGGAGGGAGGTTATTGTGTCCTTTCTCTGCCATGCCTCTTAAGGGAACATAAGTGTGTTTTATGAACATCCAGGAAATAAGTTGGAGGTGTACATCCTTTCTTCATATGTCTTGTCCTCAGAGGGGAGGCCATCTCAGATGTCTCACGCTTGGTAAAAGCTTACCTGCAGTGAGATGAAACAATGGTTTTGTCCATCTCTGCATTTCTGACCTTAGAAATCCTAGGAACTTCTTGGCAGCTCTCAGAGCCATCTGTCTGCTTTTGGATGGGACAGTGCAGTAAGGGCCCATGGATTCATGCTGCCAGGCAAAGTGAGGCCCAGAAGCAGTACAGGGAAGTCTCTTCCTATTGTCTCACACTCACATCTCAGTGACTGCATTCCTGGGTGAGCCACACTAGAATGCTCATCCCAGAACAGGCAAGAAAAGCGAAAGGGTAAGTTTGGTCTCACTGCCAACCAAACGCTTACTGTATTAGCTGCATCCAGAGCTTTCCATGAGTATCGAGCACAGTCAGTTCTTCGTGTCCAAGGGTTCAACGTTCAAAGCATTCGTGAACAAAAGTACTGTTTTAATGGCCCAGGAGTATAGCTTAGTATAGTAGGTTACGCAATGTCTATCTATATCTAACATCTATAAGGCCTTATGGCTGATCTCTAGCCCTGTGAAAGTTTGCATTATTTATCCCACACATTATCCAAGTGTGTTGGCTAATCTTGGTTGTCATTTAGACCTACCTGGGGAAGGGGAACATCAGTTAGGAAGTTGCCCCTATCATATTAGCCTGTGAGTATGTCCGTGGAGCATTTTCACAATTGTGGAGGGATTAGGAAGACACAATCTACTGTGGGTGACATTATCCTTAGGCAGGTGAGCTTCTTGTAGTGGGCAGCTTCAATAAAAAATAAGATAAAATAAAGTAAAATAAAAAAATAAAAAACATGTCAAATTCAAATCTCTAGGAAAGTTTTTAATAGGTATCTATAAAATATTCATAGAATTATAGAAAGAAATAGCTTCATTTCAATGTCTTTCTGCAATAACAAGCATTTTGCCAATACATATATACAAAATTAAAATATTTATATCTGCCTCTAAAATTGTTTCACTTCTCTCAGTTTCACCTGCAATTGACGCACTTCTCAAGGTTTGACATCCAGTCTATTGGTGGGCATTCCATGTTGGTATTCATTTACATTTTCCAGATTATTTTGATAGCAATTTCTTTTTCAAATATCTTCTTCTCATCTTAAACTAGTTTGTCTTATTATTGTCAAGTTATCTAAGTCAGGTAAATATCCTGACATGAGTCATGGGCCCAACATATTCCTGTTTTTCTCTGGATTTCTTGAAATCCTATTATACTTTCTTAATGGTATAACTTTTCGAATAAATACTTAACAATTAACAAAAGAAGTGGGCAGCTGATGCAGGTGGTCTTGAGTTTGGAAGCAAGCTAGTGAGTAAGCAGTCCTCCTCCACACTCTCTGCTTCAGTTCATGCTTCCGTTCCTGACCCGAGCTCCCGCTCTGGCCTCCCTCTATGAGGAACTAATAAGTATTAACTCAAAATAAACCCATTCCTTGCCAAGTTGCTATTGGCCATGGTGTTTATCATAGCAACAAAAAGCAAACCAAAGCACCAGACTCATTGTTTTTTGCCACTATTTCCCAAGTAATGCAATAGAGCAGCTCTTCACACGGTGTTCACGCTGTACCAAGCACTATGGGTAACCTTGAGGTGACTTAAAGTACCTCGGAGGGTGAGTAGGTATACAAAAGTAACACCATTTTATACAAGGGACTTGGGAAATCATGGATTTCAGTGTCTTCTAGGGAAGGAGGTTATCTTGGAATACTTGCTACAGGTACAAAGGATGACTTTATTTGGGGTAGTGTAGAGTGTGAATCCTATTGGAAAAAGCCAATTACTCTTAAGAATATGTCTTGGTACTAACTGGGCATACCTTAGGGAACCATGTGACTTTTCCAGGTTTTCTTCTTATTCTAATACTGAAATCTGAATCAAATATCTTGGAAAAGCAGGGATTTTCTCTGAGCCCACAGGGACATCATCACCCTTTTACTGTGTATAGACAAAACATATTATTCTTCATGAATACAGTTGAATGTGCTTCTGTATCTATAGCCATGAAGATAATTTCATCTCTGTAGCATTTTCCAGAAAGCTCGGAGCATAGTCCTGATTTCTACATGGTGCTTACCTGTATATCAGAACTCAGTAGAGGGGTCCTAAGGGTCTCACAATGCATACAGACATCTTCTATGGCTTTAGACATGCCAAGCGATGGGATGAATTTGTAACTACTGTCTTTGCTATATCATACATTTCTCTGCTACTTTAGTCAATAACTTCACATTTAGACCATTCACCATTTAGAGATATGGTAATGAGTATGTAACCTATAAATAACCTTGGTTTCTGAGTATGAGATCCGAATTATGGGTTCCTAGATTGTTGGTAACTTGCCCAAGAACACACAGTAAATAAATTGCATGATACAAAGTCAAACACAGGAATGGAGATTTCTCATTAAGTACTATTTAGTCCAAATTCTGCTTTTTCCAAACCACAAAAAGGAAGCGGCTTCCAGCAGAGTCAATCTCTTGGTTTCCAACCCTTGCTGCCTGCCATCACCTCTCTACATCAGCCAGCATACACTTTCTGTGGAAAGATGGCTATAAAAGAAATTGTCTAGATTTGTGTAGATTTCAAATGGTGACTAAGTGACTACAGAATGATGAACCATGAAATTCTCATAGCCATTAACTGAGACAAATCAAAAGAAGAAGAGAAGACAACCAAGACACGGGGGTGCTTTCTCTATTTATGTCACTTCATACTGCCATGAAACTAGTTTTCACCCCAGTTTTGTTCACTGCCTCCAGTTCAGGACACTGAAAGGGAAGATGTAGGTAAAGTAGACTAGGCACCAATAAACATGAGAAAAACTGAATGTTCCACAGCCTGAAGGCACATCCCACAGGATGCCTCAAAACATTGACAAACGTCTTCACTTTGTTCCTAAGAACTGGTATGTATGTTTGTAGGTATGTAGATTGTTGAGTGCAGATTCCCTGAGAGATCAGAAGATGGTGTCAGGTCCGCTAGAACTGGAGTTGCAGGTAGTTGTGTGCTGGACAATGTGGGCTTTAGGAACCAAGTCAGTGCTGGGAAGTGAACTCAGGTCCCCGGCAAAAGCAGAAGGGTTGAGAGTTCTCTCTTTCTAACCTGTAGGGTGACTGCAGTGTGACTTCCTCATATGGAGCCCGCTGGTTGACATTCTTTTACCTGGGCAATCTCGTCCACTTTCTCTACCTGGCATAGGCTTAGATTTCTGAGACTGCCTTAAGAAAGCACAGTAGACTAAGTGGCTGGAAGAACAGAAATTTATCATCTCTCAGATCTGGAGACATGAAGTTCAAAACCACAGAGTGAGCAGTGTTGGGTCCTTCTGAGGGCTGAGAAGGAGGATCATTTCCAGGCCTCTCTTCTTGCGCACAGCCTCCAGCAGTCTGTGGTTCACAAAGAACATTCTTCCTGTGGTTTCATATCTCCTTTCCTCAGCATGTCTGTGTCCAGACTTCTCCCTCCCGTAAGACACCACTCAGGTTGTCTTAGGCCTACTCTAATGACCACCCCTTAACTTAACCATCTGCAAAAACTATTTGCAAATAAATTCTCGGTTACAGATGCTAGAAATTATGTAATTTCAGCATCTTGGGGGGGGGTCACAGTGCAATTCAGTACCATAAAATTTTTTATGACCCTCACTCTAACCCTTGAATCACATCTTCTATGACGACTGCCCTACACACACACACACACACACACACACACACACACACACACACACACACACACACACATTTGCACTAACATACACACATTCACTGTGAGGAATTTGCTTTGGGGCTACCCTTTGTTACTCACTATGACCCATGCTAGCTCACCATCCCTCATGGGTTCTGAACTTTTGTTCATACTGAGTCTTTCTCTACCAGGACATCAGTTAATTCTCTCTTAAAAAGGAATCCCTGACTCATTTCTCATTGGTCACGTGAAGGTCAATAGAATGTGAATGGACAACTAACCTCAGACACTTCAGAAAAATGAACTGGCGATGGTCCCAAGGAAACTGGAAATGGCTGAGGGCGTAGGGGACAGAAGGTGGATCTTCATACCAGCATTTCTTCCTCTTATGGATTTGAATGAGAGAATCTCTAAAATGAAAACATTATTAGATTTGGGGATTAATGAAAGACTCTTGATTTCTAATATTCTTTTCTTTTCCCTCTGTGATGCTAGGGATGGAACCCAGAACCTCATAAATGCCAGGCAAGACTCTGACCCAAAACTACACCCCCAGCTCCATTCGATCTTTTGGGGGCTGATGGTTTCAGGTTGCATTTTGCTTTCACATCTTGATTCGTGGCCTCCTGTGAAGCTTTTTTTCTCCTCAGCTTAAAGTGTGATTAATTCCTTTAAAACCCTCATTCGATAAGTTAATAACATCCTAACTGGAAATTGCTAGCTATCAGAGTTTAGCAGCAGTGTCCATAACAGTATATGTTCTCTCCCATTGTGATCATGGGACTCAAGGAGCTACAGCTCAGAACCCCCTAATGCGTATGCACACACGCACACACACACACACACACACACACATGCACACACACACACCAACATACACACACATGCACACACACGTACACACACATGCACACACACGTACACACACACCAACATACACACACACCAACATACACACACACACCAACATACACACACACACCAACATACACACACACACAAACATGTTGTGCACACATGTGCAAACACATGCATGCTCAGTGTCAAAAGTATCAGACTGTCTCTCACTGGCCTAAAGAATCATTCAAATTCAGGAAATACTGGATGTGCTGGCAGTGAATCACATTCTCACCATGGTCAAATAATTCATTAAATTAAACCATCCCAAACTGGGCACTATGTGTGGGGTGACACAGTCAGATTTGGTAAAGAATGACAAACTCTTAACAGAATCATTCATGAGATAAAAGCAGAATGAGTTTAGTTTATGGTATCCTTCTTCATTAGACCACCAAACCTCAGAGGACTTGACAGCTAATCCGGAAAATGTTTTTTAATGCTGCTGAGGGACATTTGCTGGTTTGTTCCTGCATCTGTCCCCATGCCTCCTCCCTGCCTCACTGCCTTAGCCAGAGTTCTTACTTATCCTCAGTAACACATACCACGGAGCTGCCATGCTAGAAAGAATGGAGCAGACAATGTGCCTTGGCCACCAGCACGTTGGCCTGCCAAATTAAGAGTCTGTTTTTATTTTTTTATTTTTTAAAAAGGGAATGTTGTCCCTCATTTCAGAGTTTGACTTTAATAACCTTTTCAAAGATTGAGAGTTATGTTGGAGAGAACCCAGGGGAGGCAAATGTTCCATGCCAAAATAAAGGTAAGTTTACAAAAATGTTTTAGGTTCTAGAAACCAGTGGTGTAGGAATAACAGGAACAGGGGTTGCATAATATTTTCCATATAAATATTTACTGACTCCAAGGGCAATAGCAGTAAAATATCACCCCAGGGTGAAACTTACCACTGAGATTGGGGTGGACAGTCTGTGGACCTTTATTTACCCTAAGGCAAATGCACTTGATGTATTAGCCAGGGGTGGCCAGGGGAGCAGCTTCTTTGCTCCGTGGAGTTGCTTCCCCAGCCCTGTAACTGCTGCACCATTGCTATTTCTCAGAGTTTGCTTTTTCCAGGAGAGAGCTCGAAGTTTGTAGAAAAATGCAGGGTTACATAATGGTCTGAAGACAGCCTTCTCTTCTATCGAGAGTCAGCACCTCAGGAGAAGGAAGTAGAGAAGCAGCAGGCAAAAGTGATGTGGTTTTACACCAATTTGTCATTCATTTCTTGAATTAAAATATGCATGAGTGCACACACACACACACACACACACACACACACACACACACTGTTGCTCCTTTCTGAATAAAAGTGGTTCCCTGTCCTGTCTGTTGGGGCAATAATTGATTTTTCTAGTTGCATACTTTCGGAAGATAATCATGCTGAAGTCATTCCTAATAACGTTTACAAGTTTAGGCTGAACAGTTTTCATAGTGAAACATACACTTACTAAATAATTAGTTATGAGGTCATATTGCCAACAAAATACCGTGTGTGAGCATGCATGCGTGTGATCTGTAGACTTTTCTCGTGCCCAAGGCTACAGACACTCAGGCATGATTAACTTTCCGTTAAAATAATGTAGTAGCCTCACGATTTGCTCCAAATACAGACCACTGGTATGTCTGATATAAAAGGAGAGACCCAGTGGAAAGAGCTACACAAGCTTGCAAAGGAGCGGAGTATGGAGTGAGGAGAAGACAGACCCTGTGGTGACTCTTTGCAGACTTGAGGCTCCAGTGTAGCTCAGCCAATGAAAGCTCAGCTCCTATGGGACAAAGGAAGGAGGAATATGGGAAGGGAAGAGGGTAGAAGATGAAAACACACACACACACACAGAGAGAGAGAGAGAGAGAGAGAGAGAGAGAGAGAGAGAGAGAGAGAGAGAGAGAGAGAGAGACCCCTACTTCCTTCAAAATGCACCCAAAGGTTGAAATTCCACAGAACAAGAGGCAAGATGATACTAGCAAAAGTAATCAACAGACTCAACATTTGGAAGAAGTATTTACTATTTACTCCAGGTGAAATTAAGATATAAGAGTTAGCTGGAAAAGCTGAGGTTATTAGCATCTTTGAAGATAGAAGTTAATTGGCATTACCCATGTAAATAACTAGAAATCATGAAGCAGAAATAGGCACAAATGGCTGGAGAAGAGTTGGATGTTACAAAGAAACAATTAGGAAAACAGAAACAAAAAGTCAATGCAGATAGAGACTAAGTTACGGAAGGAGTGTTGATGCCGAGCCTTACGTCCTGCCCACCGTGCATGCGCAGAACCGCGTCTCATGCTCCTGCTTCCACACTGTTCCCTCTCAGCACCAGCCCCGAAGCAGTGGTGCCAAGACCCATGAGCTCAAATCACTGAAACTGTGGGTCAGAATAAACCCTAAAGACTATGCTCCTGAAGTCTCAAATGGGAGTGAGGATGGTGGCAAAAGAAAAAGAGGACAGGGTACTGGAGTCCCACTACCCCTCCAAAACTCCTGACCCTGTGACCCCGTCTCTAAAGGTTCCACAACCTGTCAATGGTGCCAAGCTGGGGAGCAAACCTACAACACATGGACGTTCCGACCTGCTTCTTGATCTGCTTCTATGCTTGAATTATTAGCTCTCCACTAACAAACTTCCTTTTATAAATAAATTTTTGTTATGTCACGGGTACTATTATTTCACTTTTCATCTCCCACCCAAAAAAGCAAAATCTTATTATAGAAAATTAGAAATGAGAAAATTAAAAATTACATTTAAGACTTTTTTGAGTGAACTTGTTTTCCTGGTAACAAACGCCTATATGATGAATGAATATAATAAAAGTCAGGGGGGTTGGGGATTTGGCTCAGAGGTAGAGCGCTTGCCTAGCAAGTGCAAGGCCCTGGGTTCGGTCCCCAGCTCCGAAAAAAAAAAAGTCAGGAAAGAAAAAACCGAAAACAAAGCAGAAATGCTGTTACTCGGAGCTCCATGGCTGTGCGCTTCTCTGACAGATGAGAGGTTTTTTGGTTCACTGCAATGACTCACACATGCACCGTGCACATGTATGTCCACTTCAGCAGTCAGTGGCCACCAACGGTGCTGCATCTCATGGTGAGAAGGCTCACCCCTCGGTGCATAAAACTTTATGGTCTTATTTCACTTCATGAAATTCATTATTTTTTCTGTTTTGCATTGCAAAAAAACACCCTAGAGGAGCATCGTTTTACGGTATGTTTTGAGAATTTTAAAATTTCCCACTCTTGAAGTATCTCTGTGGTAACTAGTTAAGAATCCATGCTCCCTAGAAGCCAAATATTCACAAGTGAAATAACCGTAACGTCCAACATCTCTCTAATAAGATGGGGCAAAGACTTTTATAAATGCTATTTTCCAGCACTTCAGGAAATGGGGCGTGTAAGTTTGGGGGGGGCTGCAGGGATATTCACTGAAGTAACTTGGAAATATGAATCAGATGCTGCTGATGCGGTTTTCCGTTTTTTCCAGCTGTTGCCCTTGGAAACTTGATTTTTCTTATTATATATGTGCTGTAAATCCTGTCCTAACATAGAGGCATTTGCTCAAGGATATTACAAATAATGAACCCAAGGGCCCTGAAGACTTCCTGAAATGTGTTTGTAAGCATTTAAAAAACATCTCTTTTGGTGCCCCTGTAAGTCATCTTTGCCTTGGGACTCAAAACCAAGTCAAGGTTTGAGTTCTGATGGATGGTGTCAGGGCCGGGTGGGGAAAGCAGTCTACTACCTGTCACGTAGAGTCTTGCCAAACAAGTGAGATCTTCAACCACTTCCCTGGCATGTCTTCCCTTTAAATGTGAGGTTTCTGTGTTTGAATCACATATATTCATGGAGACACCCCAGTTTGGAACCTCTACACAGTAATGAGGTCTAGAGCAGTGGTTTTCAGTCTTCCTGATGCTGCGATCCTTTAATGAAGTTTCTCGTGGTGTGGTGACACCCCCAACACAACAAGTTGCTGCTACTTCACAACTGTAATCTTGGCATGATTATGAATCGTACATGTATATATCTATGTGATCCCAAGGGGGTCGTGACCCACAGGTTGAGAACCCCTGGTGGAGGGTCCAGTGAGTAGCTTGAAATCATCTGTGCTTGTTGTGTTTTGCTTTGTTGGGAGGTTCAAATTTCCTCAGTTGCTTTTGCTGTTTTCCCCATTTGGCTTTTTAATACAGATGGCACATGGGCTCTTGGGGGGCCTGTTCAGCCACCTGTGGTGTTGGAATCCAGACGAGAGATGTATACTGCGTACATCCCGAGGAATCCCCAGCCCCGCCGGAGGAATGCAGAGATGAGAAGCCTCATGCCCTACGAGCATGCAATCAGTTTGATTGCCCTCCCAGCTGGCATATCGAAGAGTGGCAGCAGGTACGGCAGGCAGCCTGGCAAACCATGGCGCGTTCTACCTAAGACAGTCGAGGTGGCCCTGCTTCGAATGAACAGAAAGTAAGCCTCCTGCTTCACTGTCTTTTCCCGTAGTGTCCCAGGACATGTGGTGGGGGAACTCAGAACCGGAGAGTCACCTGCCGACAGCTGTTAACTGATGGCAGCTTTCTGAATTTGTCCGATGAACTGTGCCAAGGACCCAAGGCATCGTCTCATAAGTCCTGTGCCAGGACAGACTGCCCCCCACAGCTGGCTGCTGGAGACTGGTCGAAGGTAAGAGCCCCCACAGCATTTCCTGCTCTTCTCCTTCTCTGTTTCAGCTGCTAAATATCTCTTGAAGAGGTCAGACCAGCACTAGTGAGAAACGGGCCTGAAGCGAGGCCTGGTCACTCAGAAGCTGTTTGTGAGCCTGGAGAGTGCATGACAGATATTCTCACGCTCCCTCGTTCTTTCTCAATAACTCCCCCCAACTGTGCGTGTGTCTTTGTGTGTGTTTATATTTCTCTCACAGACACATGTAGACGCACACAATCTTATGGTAAAAAAATCATTAGCTCAAACTTAAAATAGATTTGCCCTCAAGAAATTTCAATATCTGAATTCTTTTATTATTTGAAAAATTGTCAACAATTTAAGAGCAATTAAAAGGTATATGGGGTGTGTGTGTGTGTGTGTGTGTGTGTGTGTGTGTGTGTGTGTGTGTGTGTGGTGCAGGTGTGTATGAAGCCAGAGATGTTGTATACCTCTGGATTGGAGTTTCAGGAATCAGTGAGCTACCTAACATGGACACTGGGAATGGAACCTGCACCCTTAACAAGAACATCATGCACTCTTTTTTTGTAATTTTATTTTTCTTGAAAGTTTTATGAATTACATTTCAAATGTTATCCCATTTCCCCCTCTCCTATACCCACTCCCCTCCATCTGCTTCTATGAGGATGCTCCCACTCCCACCCACCCACTCCAAACTCAATGCCCTGGCATTGCCCTACATTGAGGAAAGGAACCTTCACAGGACCAAGGGCTTCTCCTCATACTGATGCCAGACAATGCCATCCTCTACTACTTATGTGGCTGGAGCCATGGGTCGCTCCATGTGTACTCTTTGGTTGGTGGTTCAGTCCCCTGGAAGCTCTGGCAGAGTTTGGTTGGTTGATATTGTTGTTCTTCCTATGGTGTTGCAAACCCTTTCAGCTCCTTCAGTCTTTTCTCTAACTCCTCCACTGGGGTCTCCTTGTTCAGTCCAATGGTTAGTTGCAAGCATCCTCATTTGTATCAGTAAGGCTCTGGCAGAGCCTCTCAGGAAACATCCGTATCTGGCTCCTGTCAGCAAGCACTTCCTGGCATCAGCAATAGTGACTGGGTTTGGTGGTAGCATATGGAATGGATCCCCAGGTGGGGCAGTCTCTGGATGACCTTTTCTTCAGTCCCTGCTCCACTCTTTGTCCCTGTGTTTCCTCCTGTGAGTATTTTGTTTTCCTTCTAAGAAGGAATGAAACATATACATTTTGGTGTTCCTTCTTCTTGGGCTTCACGTGATCTGTGAATTTTTTGTGCTCTTAACCACTCAGCAATATCTCATCCTGCCCCAGAATTCTTGATTCCTTATTACAAAGACTAAAAACTTGGTTGGGTTTCTCCTTTGCATTTTTAATCTTTACCTACTATAATTGGTATTTGGTAGAGCCAAGGAAATACATGATATCTGGATTCAGATCATTCTATCTGTATTATTCTATGGATATATTGGACTTGACCCATGTCTATTTATACTGTGAAAAGTATTAGCTTATAATTGTTCATTCTAAATTGAATAGTTGCATTTCCATAGCCTTACATGTTTGGTCACTCAAACAACAGACATTTATGAATGCTGTTGTATTGATAACTGGAAGCACCAAGAATGAGAGACAACCAAGAACACAGACTTAAGGGAACTTGCTTTCAGAAGGTATATAGATGAAATACTGCTCATAGTCATATAGGAGGGTCCAATCTAGTTACCATATGTACATAATTACAGTAAATGGAGAAACTTCTATTCCTGCTTCAGTCCTGGGAAAGGATATAGAAGATGTGGCTTTCATATTGAGTTTGAGGAAATGAGGGTAACTCTGTGGAAATGAGAACAAAGCGTATTCTAGGTAGTGTGTGACACTTTCAAGATTATAAGTCTCATGGGGCTTGAGAACAGGATGCATTAACAAAGTGATGGGATGTGAGATGGAAAGCCCAGGCTGTAACCATTAGGAAAGGATTTAGATTATTCATATATATCCCTATGGTTCTCAAAAGTTTGGCAGAAGTATTTGAATATTCAGAAGCTAAGATATGGTGTGACAGCCTGGATCATGTGTTAGAACAAGAAGACATGGGAGACAGAGAAGCCATAAAAGCTAGAGTTTGAATTTGGATGACTGAGAGATAGGGAAGCTGTTGGCATAGAGAAGAGTAGCTAGTGTTTTTCTCATTAATAAGAAATGATTTGCTTCTGTATGAATAGATAACCCTGTGTACACCTCTAATACACTTATAACTAGGGTAACTAGAACACCACAATAATGTACAGTGAAATATGAAGTGACAGTTTTAGACTGGGAGGAGTTAATGGGAAGAGTTGGGTGTGCATGTGATTAAAATACATTGAGTGAAATTCTCAACAAATTAATGAAAATATTTTAAGTACAGTTTCCTGAGCAAGTCTAGGGAAGTGTAAGTGACACATTTAATCATTAACTTGACAGTGAATGAGCAAAAGAGAGAGAAGTTCTGTATTTATGTCCTAGAGGAGCTAACACACAGTGTGGCACTGACCTTAAAGTTAGCTAGAGGAAGAGAAGACGCAGAAGGTGATGTAAAAGTGAGGGAAAACAGGTTTCATTTTGAAACTCAGACAGCTTGAGGGTCCTTAGAGATCTTGAAACAATGGCAGTCTAGTGGGTATTTTTGTCAAAGTTGTGAATGTAGGAATCATCAACCTGTAAGTGGAAGTTTCAGTCATTGATGGCAGATACCAAAGCATCTAAAGGTAGACTTTTGACAGTTCCTTTAAAGTAATTAATAGGGTGCTAAAGAAGGAAGCTTATGGTAGCAGCACTGGTCTTTAATGCCCTCTAATCCCTCATTTACAAAAGGAACATGAAATAAAAATAAAGCAATTAGATTTTCAAAAGGAAAGGGACAGAGGTAATTTTCACATAGGCAACATAAGGGGCAAAGGCCAAACCAAACTAAATAGCAGAAATTACAAATCCAGCCACCAGGTGCTGAAAAGAAGATGTAGGACCAGAAGCCACTGAACATGGAAACCACAACACATACCCAGACAAAGAAATGATCCTATTCTGAATAGAACCCTGAGTAAAGTGAGACCAGTGAACCCAACAGAACTGTGTGAATGAAGAATAACCACATAGACCTCCCACCAACCTTCAGAAAATGTGCAGAAACGCACATCTGGAGGGAGGATGACATGGGATGAAGGAAAAGCCAATGTTCGTTTCCTTGGGAGCATCCAGAGAAAACAGTCTCAAAATTGCAGCTAAATTGTGGTCTACATTTCAACACTGGAGAGTAGAAGTCCTCACCATGAAGATAATAAATACTCTGAAATAGTCTACTGCCTTACACTTCTATTCTCTAGAAGCATAGCAGGCTAACTATTGATGTATATGGGAGCATCAGCAGACTGCAAGGATCACTACAGGGCAATAATAGTATCAGCACACCAGCATAATAAAATGTTGTTCTTGAATCACATGAAAATATAATTCAATAATACAAAATGAGATGAAAGGAACTGAGAAAACTATAGAACTAAATGAAAATATAAAATCTAATGAAGGAGATAAATAGAAATAGAGTAGTGTAAAAACATAGCAAACAGGCTTCAGGAAATAATTAGAAAACTATAGCTGAGTTTCTTTCAAATTTTATACTTAACTAGAAAGAACTTGGGAATGGTTAGACATAAATAATGTAATTTAAAATATGAGCGAGCTCTCTGCTCCCAAACCCCGTGGGAGAGAGACCTCACCGCCTGATCAGGTGGGCACTCCTGAGGCTGCAGAGCGGAGGAGACCACCAACACTGCCCACCCCTGCCCACATCCCTGGCCCAAGAGGCAACTGTATAAGGCCTCTGGGTTCCCGTAGGGGAGGGCCCGGGAGCGGCAGGACCCCTGCGCCTGAGACACTGCCGGAACCTGAAGGAAACAGACCGGATAAACAGTTCTCTGCACCCAAATCCCGTGGGAGGGAGAGCTGAACCTTCAGAGAGGCGGACACGCCTGGGAAACCAGAAGAGACTGCACTCTGTGCACATCCAGGCGCCAGAGGAAAACACCAAACGCCATCTGGAACCCTGGTGCACGGAGGCTCCTGGAAAGAGCGGCGCAGATCTTCCCGGTTGCTGCCACAGCGGAGAGGACTTAGGCAGTACCCCACGAGCAAACTTGAGCCTTGGAACTGCAGGTAGGACCAACTTTTCCCCTGCAAGAAACCTGCCTGGTGAACTCAGGACACACAGATGCAAAATTCCTCTAAGGCCGGGCACTTCCTGTGTTTACCGGAAGTCCCACACCAGCGGATCCCGGACCGCAGCAGCTCTCTGCTCCCAAACCCCGTGGGAGAGAGACCTCACCGCCTGATCAGGTGGGCACTCCTGAGGCTGCAGAGCGGAGGAGACCACCAACACTGCCCACCCCTGCCCACATCCCTGGCCCAAGAGGCAACTGTATAAGGCCTCTGGGTTCCCATAGGGGAGGGCCCGGGAGCGGCAGGACCCCTGCGTCTGAGACACTGCCGGAACCTGAAGGAAACAGACCGGATAAACAGTTCTCTGCACCCAAATCCCGTGGGAGGGAGAGCTGAACCTTCAGACAGGCGGACACGCCTGGGAAACCAGAAGAGACTGCACTCTGTGCACATCCAGGAGCCAGAGGAAAACACCAAATGTCATCTGAAACCCTGGTGCACGGAGGCTCCCGGAAGGAGCGGCACAGATTTTCCTGGTTGCTGCCACAGCGGAGAGGACTTAGGCAGTACCCCACGAGCAAACTTGAGCCTTGGAACCACAGGTAGGACCAACTTTTCCCCTGCAAGAAACCTGCCTGGTGAACTCAAGACACAGGCCCACAGGAACAGCTGAAGACCTGTAGAGAGGAAAAACTACACGCCCGAAAGCAGAACACTCTGTCCCCATAATTGGCTGAAAGAAAACAGGAAAACAGGTCTACAGCACTCCTGACACACAGGTTATAGGACAGTCTAGCCACTGTCAGAAATAGCAGAACAAAGTAACACTAGAGATAATCTGATGGCGAGAGGCAAGCACAGGAACCCAAGCAACAGAAACCAAAACTACATGGCATCATCGGAGCCCAATTCTCCCACCAAAGCAAACACGGAATATCCAAACACACCAGAAAAGCAAGACCTAGTTTCAAAATCATATTTGATCATGATGCTGGAGGACTTCAAGAAAGACATAAAGAACTCCCTTAGAGAACAAGTAGAAGCCTACAGAGAGGAATCGCAAAAATCCCTGAAAGAATTCCAGGAAAACACAATCAAACAGTTGAAGGAATTAAAAATGGAAATAGAGGCAATCAAGAAGGAACACATGGAAACAACCCTGGACATAGAAAATCAAAAGAAAAGACAAGGAGCTGTAGATACAAGTTTCACCAACAGAATTCAAGAGATGGAAGAGAGAATCTCGGGAGCAGAAGATTCCATAGAAATCATTGACTCAACTGTCAAAGATAATGTAAAGCAGAAAAAGCTACTGGTCCAAAACATACAGGAAATCCAGGACTCAATGAGAAGATCAAACCTAAGGATAATAGGTATAGAAGAGAGTGAAGACTCCCAGCTCAAAGGACCAGTAAATATCTTCAACAAAATCATAGAAGAAAACTTCCCTAACCTAAAAAAAGAGATACCCATAGGCATACAAGAAGCCTACAGAACTCCAAGTAGATTGGACCAGAAAAGAAACACCTCCCGTCACATAATTGTCAAAACACCAAACGCACAAAATAAAGAAAGAATATTAAAAGCAGTAAGGGAAAAAGGTCAAGTAACATATAAAGGCAGACCTATCAGAATCACACCAGACTTTTCGCCAGAAACTATGAAGGCCAGAAGATCCTGGACAGATGTCATACAGACCCTAAGAGAACACAAATGCCAGCCCAGGTTACTGTATCCTGCAAAACTCTCAATTAACATAGATGGAGAAACCAAGATATTCCATGACAAAACCAAATTTACACAATATCTTTCTACAAGTCCAGCACTACAAAGGATAATAAAGGGTAAAGCCCAACATAAGGAGGCAAGCTATACCCTAGAAGCAAGAAACTAATCATCTTGGCAACAAAACAGAGAGAATGAAAGCACACAAACATAACCTCACTTCCAAATATGAATATAAGGGGAAGCAATAATCACTATTCCTTAATATCTCTCAATATCAATGGCCTCAACTCCCCAATAAAAAGACATAGATTAACAAACTGGATACGCAACGAGGACCCTGCATTCTGCTGCCTACAGGAAACACACCTCAGAGACAAAGACAGACATTACCTCAGAGTGAAAGGCTGGAAAACAATTTTCCAAGCAAATGGTCAGAAGAAGCAAGCTGGAGTAGCCATTCTAATATCAAATAAAATCAATTTTCAACTAAAAGTCATCAAAAAAGATAAGGAAGGACACTTCATATTCATCAAAGGAAAAATCCACCAAGATGAACTCTCAATCCTAAATATCTATGCCCCAAATACAAGGGCACCTACATATGTAAAAGAAACCTTACTAAAGCTCAAAACACACATTGCACCTCACACAATAATAGTGGGAGATTTCAACACCCCACTCTCATCAATGGACAGATCATGGAAACAGAAATTAAACAGAGATGTAGACAGACTAAGAGAAGTCATGAGCCAAATGGACTTAACGGATATTTATAGAACATTCTATCCTAAAGCAAAAGGATATACCTTCTTCTCAGCTCCTCATGGTACTTTCTCCAAAATTGACCATATAATTGGTCAAAAAACGGGCCTCAACAGGTACAGAAAGATAGAAATAATCCCATGCGTGCTATCGGACCACCACGGCCTAAAACTGGTCTTCAATAACAATAAGGGAAGAATGCCCACATATACGTGGAAATTGAACAATGTTCTACTCAATGATAACCTGGTCAAGGAAGAAATAAAGAAAGAAATTAAAAACTTTTTAGAATTTAATGAAAATGAAGGTACAACATACCCAAACTTATGGGACACAATGAAAGCTGTGCTAAGAGGAAAACTCATAGCGCTGAGTGCCTGCAGAAAGAAACAGGAAAGAGCATATGTCAGCAGCTTGACAGCACACCTAAAAGCTCTAGAACAAAAAGAAGCAAATACACCCAGGAGGAGTAGAAGGCAGTAAATAATCAAACTCAGAGCTGAAATCAACCAAGTAGAAACAAAAAGGACCATAGAAAGAATCAACAGAACCAAAAGTTGGTTCTTTGAGAAAATCAACAAGATAGATAAACCCTTAGCCAGACTAACGAGAGGACACAGAGAGTGCGTCCAAATTAACAAAATCAGAAATGAAAAGGGAGACATAACTACAGATTCAGAGGAAATTCAAAAAATCATCAGATCTTACTATAAAAACCTATATTCAACAAAACTTGAAAATCTTCAGGAAATGGACAATTTCCTAGACAGATACCAGGTATCGAAGTTAAATCAGGAACAGATAAACCAGTTAAACAACCCCATAACTCCTAAGGAAATAGAAGCAGTCATTAAAGGTCTCCCAACCAAAAAGAGCCCAGGTCCAGACGGGTTTAGTGCAGAATTCTATCAAACCTTCATAGAAGACCTTATACCAATATTATCCAAATTACTCCACAAAATTGAAACAGATGGAGCCCTACCGAATTCCTTCTATGAAGCCACAATTACTCTTATACCTAAACCACACAAAGACCCAACAAAGAAAGAGAACTTCAGACCAATTTCCCTTATGAATATCGACGCAAAAATACTCAATAAAATTCTGGCAAACCGAATTCAAGAGCACATCAAAACAATCATCCACCATGATCAAGTAGGCTTCATCCCAGGCATGCAGGGATGGTTTAATATAAGGAAAACCATCAACGTGATCCATCATATAAACAAACTGAAAGAACAGAACCACATGATCATTTCATTAGATGCTGAGAAAGCATTTGACAAAATTCAACACCCCTTCATGATAAAAGTCCTGGAAAGAATAGGTATTCAAGGCCCATACCTAAACATAGTAAAAGCCATATACAGCAAACCAGTTGCTAACATTAAACTAAATGGAGAGAAACTTGAAGCAATCCCACTAAAATCAGGGACTAGACAAGGCTGCCCACTCTCTCCCTACTTATTCAATATAGTTCTTGAAGTTCTAGCCAGAGCAATCAGACAACAAAAGGAGATCAAGGGGATACAGATCGGAAAAGAAGAGGTCAAAATATCACTATTTGCAGACGACATGATAGTATATTTAAGTGATCCCAAAAGTTCCACCAGAGAACTACTAAAGCTGATAAACAACTTCAGCAAAGTGGCTGGGTATAAAATTAACTCAAATAAATCAGTTGCCTTCCTCTATACAAAAGAGAAACAAGCCGAGAAAGAAATTAGGGAAATGACACCCTTCATAATAGACCCAAATAATATAAAGTACCTCGGTGTGACTTTAACCAAGCAAGTAAAAGATCTGTACAATAAGAACTTCAAGACACTGAGGAAAGAAATTGAAGAAGACCTCAGAAGATGGAAAGATCTCCCATGCTCATGGATTGGCAGGATTAATATAGTAAAAATGGCCATTTTACCAAAAGCAATCTACAGATTCAATGCAATCCCCATCAAAATACCAATCCAATTCTTCAAAGAGTTAGACAGAACACTTTGCAAATTCATCTGGAATAACAAAAAACCCAGGATAGCTAAAGCTATCCTCAACAATAAGAGGACTTCAGGGGGAATCACTATCCCTGAACTCAAGCAGTATTACAGAGCAATAGTGATAAAAACTGCATGGTATTGGTACAGAGACAGACAGATAGACCAATGGAATAGAATTGAAGACCCAGAAATGAACCCACACACCTATGGTCACTTGATTTTTGACAAAGGAGCCAAAACCATCCAATGGAAAAAAGATAGCATTTTCAGCAAATGGTGCTGGTTCAACTGGAGGGCAACATGTAGAAGAATGCAGATCGATCCATGCTTATCACCCTGTACAAAGCTTAAGTCCAAGTGGATCAAGGACCTCCACATCAAACCAGACACACTCAAACTAATAGAAGAAAAACTAGGGAAGCATCTGGAACACATGGGCACTGGAAAAATTTTCCTGAACAAAACACCAATGGCTTATGCTCTAAGATCAAGAATCGACAAATGGGATCTCATAAAACTGCAAAGCTTCTGTAAGGCAAAGGACACTGTGGTTAGGACAAAACGACAACCAACAGATTGGGAAAAGATCTTTACCAATCCTATAACAGATAGAGGCCTTATATCCAAAATATACAAAGAACTCAAGAAGTTAGACCGCAGGGAAACAAATAACCCTATTAAAAAATGGGGTTCAGAGCTGAACAAAGAATTCACAGCTGAGGAATGCCGAATGGCTGAGAAACACCTAAAGAAATGTTCAACATCTTTAGTCATAAGGGAAATGCAAATCAAAACAACCCTGAGATTTCACCTCACACCAGTGAGAATGGCTAAGATCAAAAACTCAGGTGACAGCAGATGCTGGCGAGGATGTGGAGAAAGAGGAACACTCCTCCATTGTTGGTGGGATTGCAGACTGGTAAAACCATTCTGGAAATCAGTCTGGAGGTTCCTCAGAAAATTGGACATTGAACTGCCTGAGGATCCAGCCATACCTCTCTTGGGCATATACCCAAAAGATGCCTCAACATATAAAAGAGACACGTGCTCCACTATGTTCATCGCAGCCTTATTTATAATAGCCAGAAGCTGGAAAGAACCCAGATGCCCTTCAACAGAGGAATGGATACAGAAAATGTGGTACATCTACACAATGGAATATTACTCAGCTATCAAAAACAACGAGTTTATGAAATTCGTAGGCAAATGGTTGGAACTGGAAAATATCATCCTGAGTGAGCTAACCCACTCACAGAAAGACATACATGGTATGCACTCATTGATAAGTGGCTATTAGCCCAAATGCTTGAATTACCCTAGATCCCTAGAACAAACGAAACTCAAGACGGATGATCAAAATGTGAATGCTTCACTCCTTCTTTAAATGAGGAAAAAGAATACCCTTGGCAGGGAAGGGAGAGGCAAAGATTAAAACAGAGACTGAAGGAACACCCATTCAGAGCCTGCCCCACATGTGGCCCATACATATACAGCCACCCAATTAGACAAGATGGATGAAGCAAAGAAGTGCAGACCGACAGGAGCCGGATGTAGATCGCTCCTGAGAGACACAGCCAGAATACAGCAAATACAGAGGCAAATGCCAGCAGCAAACCACTGAACTGAGAATAGGTCCCCCATTGAAGGAATCAGAGAAAGAACTGGAAGAGCTTGAAGGGGCTCGAGACCCCAAAAGTACAACAATGTCAAGCAACCAGAGCTTCCAGGGACTAAGCCACTACCTAAAGACTATACATGGACTGACCCTGGACTCTGTCCCCATAGGTAGCAATGAATATCCTAAGAAGAGCACCAGTGGAAGGGGAAGCCCTGGGTCCTGCTAAGACTGAACCCCCAGTGAACTAGACTATGCGGGGAGGGTGGCAATGGGGGGAGGTTTGGGAGGGGAACACCCACAAGGAAGGGGAGGGGGGAGGGTGATGTCTGTCCGGAAACCGGGAAAGGGAATAACACTTGAAATGTATATAAGAAATACTCAAGATAATAAAAAAAAATTAAAAAAATAAAAAAAAATAAAATATGAGCAAAGAGTCAAACAGAAATAAAATGATAAATATGAAAAGTAAAAAGAAAATAGTCTAATGAGTATGAATCACCAAGAAAGAAAGTCACCTAATATAGGATAAAACAGAATTAATTAAATTGCCACATTGAAAGAGTACTTCCTTTACCTGGAAAATTTGGTTATAATACAAAAACTGGAAATAATCATTATTAAGATAGGACTTACTAAAATGTCTATACTTTAAAGATAAAAAAAAAGTGTGGTGTTTGCACCTGGACAAGATAATCAAGTTGCTTATTAGAGAAAGAAGATTGTAGTAGCATCAGATATCTCAGCACTAATACTCTGTGCTGGAAAACAAAAGAGTAGCATAATTAAGATAAATGTGAGTGAACAATTTTATACCCTGCCCAACTCACCTTCAAATTGAAAGGCCTTAGACAAACATTTTCAGAGATGCAAGAATTTAGGACATGTTATTACTGAAAGGTCTTCCGGGGGAATCTGTCAAACATCTTCAGTGGAATCATAGATGTTTCATCACAAGGTTGAAGCCTTATCTGTGGTACTAGAGGGCCCAAAATATGTCATCTCTCCCATAGTCCTGAACATCCTGTAAGTCTTCTATCCAATAAAGGGAAGTACAAATTATCCTGCCAGGCAAAATGGAGGTTGGGAGGAGCATTAAACATTCCCAATCATTAGAGATGCCTCATTAAAAAAAGTTTCCATCCTCCTTCCCTTCCCAGATCTTACTTACCTCCTCCCTACTCACCTAACTTCATGTTCTCTCTTTCTCTCTTCCCTCAAAAACAAAAATCATAACAACAGCAACGACAACACAAAATAAAAAGTTCAAAAATGCATGTAGTCTGTTTTGTGTACTCTAATACATACATGTTCTACTACTGTGTTGTGTGAACAATTTGGTTCAGTGGTAATTAAGAAAAAGTTGATGTTCACACTTATTATATGGAAGCATTGGGTATATATGAACCCACACACCTATGGTCACTTGATTTTTGACAAAGGAGCCAAAACCATCCAATGGAAAAAAGATAGCATTTTCAGCAAATGGTGCTGGTTCAACTGGAGGGCAACATGTAGAAGAATGCAGATCGATCCATGCTTATCACCCTGTACAAAGCTTAAGTCCAAGTGGATCAAGGACCTCCACATCAAACCAGACACACTCAAACTAATAGAAGAAAAACTAGGGAAGCATCTGGAACACATGGGCACTGGAAAAATTTTCCTGAACAAAACACCAATGGCTTATGCTCTAAGATCAAGAATCGACAAATGGGATCTCATAAAACTGCAAAGCTTCTGTAAGGCAAAGGACACTGTGGTTAGGACAAAACGACAACCAACAGATTGGGAAAAGATCTTTACCAATCCTATAACAGATAGAGGCCTTATATCCAAAATATACAAAGAACTCAAGAAGTTAGACCGCAGGGAAACAAATAACCCTATTAAAAAATGGGGTTCAGAGCTAAACAAAGAATTCACAGCTGAGGAATGCCGAATGGCTGAGAAACACCTAAAGAAATGTTCAACATCTTTAGTCATAAGGGAAATGCAAATCAAAACAACCCTGAGATTTCACCTCACACCAGTGCGATTGGCTAAGATCAAAAACTCAGGTGACAGCAGATGCTGGCGAGGATGTGGAGAAAGAGGAACACTCCTCCATTGTTGGTGGGATTGCAGACTGGTAAAACCATTCTGGAAATCAGTCTGGAGGTTCCTCAGAAAATTGGACATTGAACTGCCTGAGGATCCAGCTATACCTCTCTTGGGCATATACCCAAAAGATGCCTCAACATATAAAAGAGACACGTGCTCCACTATGTTCATCGCAGCCTTATTTATAATAGCCAGAAGCTGGAAAGAACCCAGATGCCCTTCAACAGAGGAATGGATACAGAAAATGTGGTACATCTACACAATGGAATATTACTCAGCTATCAAAAACAACGAGTTTATGAGATTCGTAGGCAAATGGTTGGAACTGGAAAATATCATCCTGAGTGAGCTAACCCACTCACAGAAAGACATACATGGTATGCACTCATTGATAAGTGGCTATTAGCCCAAATGCTTGAATTACCCTAGATCCCTAGAACAAACGAAACTCAAGACGGATGATCAAAATGTGAATGCTTCACTCCTTCTTTAAATGAGGAAAAAGAATACCCTTGGCAGGGAAGGGAGAGGCAAAGATTAAAACAGAGACTGAAGGAACACCCATTCAGAGCCTGCCCCACATGTGGCCCATACATATACAGCCACCCAATTAGACAAGATGGATGAAGCAAAGAAGTGCAGACCGACAGGAGCCGGATGTAGATCGCTCCTGAGAGACACAGCCAGAATACAGCAAATATAGAGGCAAATGCCAGCAGCAAACCACTGAACTGAGAATAGGTCCCCTATTGAAGGAATCAGAGAAAGAACTGGAAGAGCTTGAAGGGGCTCGAGACCCCAAAAGTACAACAATGCCAAGCAACCAGAGCTTCCAGGGACTAAGCCACTACCTAAAGACTATACATGGACTGACCCTGGACTCTGACCCCATAGGTAGCAATGAATATCCTAGTAAGAGCACCAGTGGAAGGGGAAGCCCTGGGTCCTGCTAAGACTGAACCCCCAGTGAACTAGTCTATGGGGGGAGGGCGGCAATGGGGGGAGGGTTGGGAGGGGAACACCCATAAGGAAGGGGGGGGGGGAGGGGGATGTTTGCCCGGAAACCGGGAAAGGGAATAACACTCGAAATGTATATAAGAAATACTCAAGTTAATAAAAAAAAAAAAAGAAAAAAGAAAAAAAAAAGAAAAAGTTGATGTTCACACTTATTATATGGAAGCTTTGGGTGTATATTTTCTTTTAAACATGACAGTAATGTCATTTTACAATTCACTCCTCTTTGAGATTCAAAAACAAGTCAGAAAGAGAATAAGATAGAAACTCGCTCATCAATGAACAATAAAATGGCTGCAATTCCAAACTAAGTTACAAAACACACCTACCAAACACCATAAAAATATGGGTCAAAGTGAGAAGGAAAGTGGAGTGTTGACAAATACTTCCTTGGGTACCAAGAAAGATACAGATTTCCACAGAATTAAGTGTGGCCAACCTCAAAGGCCTGTGCAAAGTTCTTTAATTACAGAGAGAGTGGATTAAGGACTGTGTACTACCCATGGGAGAAGCAAAGACTGCAGGATTGTGGGAAAGCAAGAGTTTGAAGAGAAACCACATTTATTACCTCCTTGTGGAGGAAGGATGCCAAAGATGAGATGGTGTGAAGGAAGAAATGGAGGCAGCAATAGCAGAATTATTACAGCATTATGTAATCTACAACCTCCTTTCCTAGTCCCCGCAACCAATCAAATGCTGTCAACCTGAACAGAGTTGTGGGTAAAGGAAATAAATGACTTGATGATAGGGTCTTGATGAAAAGCCATGGGGAGTATGTTAGCTCATCCTCTACATTTGTTCTGTCCATCTGCAGCTGGATGCTTTCAGAGCAGCAGCATGAATGTGTGCATTAAGGCAACCGTGAAGACTGTAGGAAGACTCAGGGTGCAGGGAACTATTCCAAACAGAGTCACTGGATAAGACACTCCCCAGAGAGAATGACAATCAGGCTCTGTATTGCAAAAGAAGTCACCATCATTAGGTCCAGAGGAAAATGGCTTACAAGTGAGGTCTGAGATTTTATGGTAATGAGAAGGGAATAGAGAGAGCTGGAAAGACAGCAGGAACAGACGAGGAGGAGACAAGAACAGAAATAAAACCTTTTAAAAATGTTTGTTAACTTATCTTTTACTTAAAATATTTTATACAATGTATTGATTTTATTATTTCTGTCCCCCTTCCCTTCCCAGATCTTACTTACCTCCTCCCTACCCACCTAACTTCATGCTCTCTCTTTCTCTCTTCCCTCAAAAACAAAAATCAAAACAACAGCAACGACGACACAAAATAAAAAGTTCAAAAATCCGTGTAGTTCATTTTGTGTATGCTAATACATACATGAAAGAAATTTAAGTAGAATCAGCATGTGATGGCTAAGACAATGCCCCGACTAGAAATCATGCATCACTACATAAAAACTCCAGTGCCAAAGGGATCTCAAAGACCCCTCCCCAAGCATCCCAGGCTATTGCTAAGATTGTTGGTTACTCTCCATAACCCCATGATAAGTCCTACTGCTTAAGATAAAGTCAATTATGTCATTGGGAATAAAGAAATTGAGGTGGTAGATAGCATTCATGATGCTGGAAGGTACTTTGCATGCTACTAAAGAAGAACAGTGATCATCGGTATCATCCAGCTGCAAACTCTGTGACTTACATCAGAGACCCGATGGCAAGGATAGTGGTGCAGATAGTAGGACCAACCTCATGAGAGTAGCCAGCCACTTTTTGTTTGGATTTAAGGCCCAGTCCATGAGACAGAGCTCATACTTGACACTGCTAAAATGGCCAAGAAACTGAGGATAGATAATCATGGGTCTTAGTGAAAAAAACCTACTACTGTTATTCTACTAAAGAAGCATAAAAGGACATATTGTTATATCCGCAGATCAGTGCCTCCCTCAGCCCTTATTAGAGAAACTTCTTCTTGCAGTAGATAGGAACTAACATAGAGACTCACAATGTGCAGAGAGACTAAACGTGCACTCGGCCCTAAACGAGATGCCTATATTTTAATATATATATGTGTGTGTGTGTGTGTGTGTGTGTGTGTCTTGATAATAAGTGTACATAATAAAAATTGTGCAATATGTTGTAAAGTTCAAAAAATAAATAGAAACTAACACAACCAAAGATTGCTTCGCAAGCAATAACAACAAAATAATAACTTATCATGATCAGAGAGATGGTACACATTCTAGAATAGATATGGTGAAATGATGGGAAAAGGAGCCACCAGGACAGGTGGACATTATTCATTAGCAACACTGATGGCCTCACCAGCGTTTGTTAAAGGAACTTTCAATATTGAGATTAAATAAGAACCATTGACCTCCTTTAGTAGAAGTTCATGAGCTGACCACCTATACCCTCTTCTGGCATGCAAGTGTACCTGCAGACAGAACGCTCATAACATTAAGATAAATAATAAATTGTTAATAAAGAGAAAGTTCAAGAGCAAATCGTCAACTATTAATCTAAGAAAATACAACCTAGAAGACAGCCTGCCTCGGTGTTATCTTAACTAAGGAGCCCAGAGGTCTAAGAGCAGAAGCAGTAAACAGAACGATAGGTAAAGCCATTTATTTTCCTTTAGCATTCAACACAAGGAGACAAAGAAGCAGGATCTGAGGGATGGAAGGCCTGACAGTGTTCTCTCCATAATGGTTGCTCTTCATGCGAACAGGCAACAAGAGCAGGTCAGAGAACCATCTGATGTGCCTCCTTGATGAACTCGGAGGACCAAAATGCTGTAAAGTTGACTCAAATCATAGACCCCAGGAATTAATTCACCTTGTTTTTTTTTTCTTTAAGGAAAATTAGTGGTGAAACATTTAAGTATAAAATTAAAACTAATGAACCAGCAATTGACTGAGCAGAACAGAATGTAAATACCAGAAGTCTTGACATCACCTGGTTGACATAACAGACAAACTGAGAATTTGGAAGGACGTGGGATCGTATCCAAAGTGGACTTACTATCTTACCTTGCTTAGCATAAGTCCCTGGTTAGTCCCTTAAGTCAAAAAAAATGCAGTTAAGATAACTATCCATGTTTTATATTTCTTTAATCTTCTACAGTAATATCAGAGTATTCCTTTTGAAATTAATTATTGTTCAAAAAACAAACATTCAACAGTTATCGTAATTTTATTCAATTTTCCCCTAATGCACTTAATAAGATTGCATTAATGCTTTAAATTAGAATTGCGTGTACCTGAGGGGATACTGAGTATTAATGTTATTTTGTAAATATAAGTTTTGGTCATTCTTGAATGGAATCTTTCTAGACAGCTTTGCACTAACACAACAATACACCAGTTAACTCATGAAGAGAAAAGATTTACATAGCTCACAATTTAGGAAACTTTGAAGTCCCTGGACTTGCACCATTCACCTCTGGGGAGTGTGGTGGACAATGCTGGTGTGAGTGGTCACATCTCATTCCAGGAGCTGGAGCATAGATAGGAAGGGTGTGTGGATCTCTTTTAATGATGAACTCCCGAAGACCTAAGGAGCGTTCCTTCAGATCCCACCCCTTAAAGGGACAGCTCCTCCCATTAGCACCACTCTAGGGACCATGTCTGTACATATGGATCTTGGAAGACTTTCAAATTATACCCAATGATACATTCCCCCCCATTTTCCCTCCAGTTTCCATCCATGTTGTCACGGGTGACGGGGTTCCATTCCTGTGTCAGGATGCGTATCCCATGATGCAAATGCGCCATCATCTCCTTAACCATTTATTGCTGATGGACTCTTATGCTTTCATCTTTCAGCTGCTGTGAACTGCACACACATGCAAAGGCAGATTCCTTTCCAACATACTGATTTCATTTCCTCTGGAAAAACATTCACTGGTGGGATTGCCCAAATAGGTGGTAGTTCTGTTTTTTGTTCTGAGAAAAAGTCCATACTGTTTCCCATAGTGGTTGCACTGATTTACATTCCTATGGACCATTGGAATGGCGGGGTCCCTTTTCTCCATACTCTCCCCAGAACTCCAGTACTTGTTGTTATCTTTGATAAAAGTCTGTCCTACAAGAGTAAGGTAATATCTCATTACAGTGAAAATCATTCATGTGCCCCTTGGTCATTTGAATGTCTTCTCTTAGAAAGGGCCCATTTAGGTGGATTGCCCATGTAGTAATGGTTGCTACTTGGATTTGTTACTGAGAGATTGATGAATCACTCATATGTACCCTCTTCTAGAAGACATAGTATGTAAACCTTCCCTCTCCTTTTGTGGGTCATCACTCATTCTGAGAGTCATCTCCTTTCCTTTGCTGTGCAGAAGCTTCTTAGTTTGATGAAGTCCCATTTGACTGTAAAGCTGCTTCCTGTGCCTTTAGGGGCGCATCCCAAAGTTCTTGTCTATTCCAGTGCACAGACTGTGTGTTCCTCTGTTTTCTCTGGCTGCTTTCAGGTCTTCGGTTTTTCTCTTTCTGTTTTGAGTCGCGTATCTTTGGAGCAGGTGAGAAGTAGGGATCTAATGGGCGTTCTTTTGTATGCAGATGACCCCGTTACCCAGCAACACTTAATGAAGGGACCGCTGTTTTCCTAGTGCATGTTCTTGGCACCTTTGTGAAAATCAGGTGATTGTAGACGCACAGGTTTAGTTCTAGTGTGAGCCCTCACTCTAGATGCTTATTTTTATATTAATTTATATTAACTATGTCCTGCTTTAACTAACAGAGCTCTAGGGTTTATTTTGAAGCGGGTACTGCAGAGCATCTTTCCTTCCATTTTCTCAAGACTGATTTGACTATTATTGATTGATTGATTGGTTGGTTGGTTGGTTGATTGACTGCAAACTTTAGGATTTTTCACAGTCCTGTGAAGACATTTTGAAGTGGGTGGCATTAGGTTAGCATTTTGAAGGGATGGCTTTAGGTGCGCAGATTGCTTGGGGAGATGTGCATAGTCTCCAGCATTCATTCTTCTGATCTATGACCATGGGTTCTCTTTCTGGTTTTTGTGTATCCATCTCAATGATTTCCATCGATGTTTTATAATTTTCATCATGCTGACCTTTTATCTTTCGGTTAAATGCATTGTTAACTACTTACTTTTTGTAGCTACTATGAACAGGACTGCAGCAATATTGATTTTTATAATTTTTATATATCCATTTCACACTCTCCATTTATTATTATTTTACCTCATAATCATACAGTGAAAAGTGTATCAGAGGGCTGAGGAGAACTCAGTCGATAAAGTATTTGCCATTCACACGTGAAGACCTAGGGCAGAACTTCAGAACCTATATAAAAGCCAGATGTGGTGGTGTACATTTGTAACCCAAGCCTGGAAGGGGTGGAGACAGCTGTATTCTCAGGGCTTGCTGACCAAACTGTCTAGCCCATCAGTGAATCCTGGGCTCAGTGAGAAACAGTGTTTCAAAACATAAAATGAAGAGCAGAAGTGAAAAGCACTTAATCTATGACCTCCACAAGTATGTGCATACACACACCTGCATGTGGGCGTGCTGTTCACACACGCTTGTTCACACACACACACACACGCACACACACACACACACACACACACACACACACACACACACACACTCACACACCACAAAAAAATAGTCATCACTTTTAACATAAAAAATGATAATCATAAATTCTACAACAATAGATTACTGTCAGTTACTTGCTAATCTCAGAAAGAAGGAACTGAAAAAAGAAAATAAGGAAAGGGGGAAATTAATGAAAAAGAAAAGAAAGGGAAGGGAGAGAAGTTGAGATGAGAAGCTCTCTATATAGTGAAAACTGCATTGGAGACTGTGCTGTCCCTGCAGGCTGGCCTGTGCTGCCCCTGCAGGCTGGTCTGTGCTGCCCCTGCAGGCTGGCCTGTGCTGCCCCTGCAGGCTGACCTGTGCTTCCCCAACAGGCTGGCCTGTGCATGCTCTAACTAGCTACTCTCATTGCAGTGTTCTGTCACCTGTGGGGTTGGATTCCAGAGAAGAAAGCAGGTGTGTCAAAAGCTGACTGCCAAAGGCCGAAGAGTCCCCCTAGCTGAGACGCTGTGCAGGGACCTGCCGGGGCTCCCCCTCGTGAGACCTTGCCAGATGCCGGTGTGCAGCAGTAAGTGTTTCACGTCATCCGTGTTTCGGTTTCTTCTCTTGCCGTCTTATCCTCAGCCTGTCTCAACTCCGTGGGTAAAGCAGGCCAAGCAAAACTCCAACTTGCTTTCAGCAGTGAAAGGTAGACTGGGGGAGAGCTAGTTTTAAGGACAGTCCGTTTTAAGGAATGTCTGCTTGTGAGTGTGCCTTGTAGGGATTAAGCTGAATTGCTTCTTGGCTGTCTTTGCCAGGAATGTATCTGTAATCACAATATTAAGAGTAGGAGAGCTGAGTATTTGATAAAAGGTACTTTCTTGGTGTTTTTTTTCCTGTATAATTCAAATATCAGTTAGCATAATAACATGCTTTTAATAAATGACAGTTTGGGTATATGGCCAATTAACTATGAATCCTAAGCTCGCTACGACGTCAATAGCATACTTTCATTCTATTCAAAGCTAAGCTGTATGAAGCATATTTGTGTATGTGAGAGAATGCTTATCTACATATTTACATATCTGTGTCCTGTAGGAGAGACCCAACCACTGAAATCAGGACAAACAGGCAGCAGAAAGGTGACACAGTATGAAGGGAGTAGGGAGCTGGAGGTGACAGCTTCTAGGGCCCATTCCTGCTTTTCTTTTTATTGTCTTCATTCCCCTATAAAAGAGCATGTACTGTGTCAGGTAGCCTCCCCTGAGTTTGCCTGCAGTGAGGAAAGATCAGAAATTAACTACTGTTATTTTGCTATTGCATGTGTGGGTATGTTGATTGAGGTCTTTCCTGGAGAAACGCACAAAACAAAGCAATCCAAACATTAAAAAGTAATGAGACTTATTGACAACCTACAACAGAAATCACCTTTCGTTTTTATCTCGTTTAGTCTCCCTGGCAACGCTGAGAGTCAGACATTATCCTTATTTAAAGACAAGGCATGCAAGACTGAAGCAAGACCTGAGGTTTACCCTAGACTCCATGACTGCCAATTGGACCCTTTGGCCTGTTTGACCACAAGTCTGTCTGACTCTTGAGCCCACGCTCTTAGCTGCTGCTCTCTGCTGATTCATGGACACCAACATTTTTTTTTTCCTGGGAATAGTTTGAGAACATATTTTCAAAATCTTGACATTCTAAAACCCTGAGATTCCAAGCTCTAAAGCCTCTTGGAAATCAGGAATGTCTGCGGCCAATGGCACGGCATGGTGTTTGTTTTAGTCTCGTACCTACCTGATTTTTATCAGGGTGACTAGGCTGTAAAGTGCCTTGGAGGAAAGGGAAATTAATGTCATAGCCAGCAGCCTCCTTAAAAATAGACAGAATGCCATGTGGAGAATACATCGTGGTTGTTAGGACACTCAATAGACAGGATTGGTTTATAAATCATTATGGCATTCAGGGGAGAGAAGAATTTCATAAGCATTAGGGAGGAAAACAAAACGAGAAAAATAAAGCATTTTTTCTTTACCCCACTATAGTCCATAGCCTGTTGACCATGTAGGCCATAGAAACAAAAGGAGGCAGGATTCTCCTAGCAAGAGCCAGCCACCCTGAGCTGACCTACAGTTCTGCCACTCTCTTGTCTCCAGCCAACACCACTGATAAATAGCATTTGCTTGGCCATGCTGTGATCAGCTCTTTCTGAACATTTATAGACCATTCTTTCTCTCCAATACTGCATCTTAGGGCCAGGTGATGAGCAGGGTACTTTCCCAGCCTCATTTCTCCTTTGCTTCCATGTTCTCACCTCCTATGTATGCCATTTTAACCATTATCCTTAGAGAAGGTTGTAGACTCAGTAGGTAGGCCTTCAAGACACTTTCTACTTTACTGGAGGACACACCTCTAGCTCCTATCTTCCTTACCAACATTTGCCAATACATGGGGCAATCAAGTTCCTTATTGATGACTTTGCTGAAACCTAATAGCCATACTTCTCAACCCCAGCAATTCTTCAATGCCATCACCATGGTGAGATGATACCCAAGCTTCCTGTTCTTGGGTCTTATTTGGTTAATGCCTCACTGTGTCCTCTGGAACTTCCATATATCCCTATTATTTCCTAACCTTCTGCTCTTAAACTGGAAACCTGTTCACTTAGCTGGCTTTTCTGGTGTTCCACTTAATCAACCCTGTTGCCAGCTGGTCTTGGCTTCCCTTGTCCATAGACCTCAATTATGGAGAGACTAAGCATATGCAAGACCATATATTTTTTGGCTTGAGGAAGGATCAGGACAGATTTGGGGTGCGAGTCCTTGGTTATCTTTAACCTTACAGAATTGCTTTCAAGTGATTTTCTAGTCTGCTTTTTGTCCTCTGGCTTGAGTTGCTGGGATTTGTAAGAATAAATAATGTGAACCTGCCAGTGAGACAGAAATGTTTATGTTATCTAAAATAAGCTGGAAAATAGTGTGGACACCCACATTTACTAAGTCACTAAAAATTCACCAGAATAGCTGTTTTCCCATGACCATGCTGCCATTTTGTTATGAGTGATCTCTTCTTTTATCCAATGGTAGCAGTAAGGCTGTGTTGTCACCATGTCCTTTTGACTTCCCTCTCTCCTCTCACCTCAAATCTGCTCTGATCCTTCCTCAAACCAAAAAATATATGGTCTTGCATACACTTAGCCTCTCCATAATTGAAGGACAAGGGAAGCCAAGCCCAGATGTGTCATGGCTCCTCTGAAGACACCGTTTTAGAATAGACACCATGTTTAGGACCTGAACACTGTTCTGGATTTACATAAAGTGAACGTTCTTGAAGATGCATTTTCTTGCTTTTCATTTTGATCATTTAGGGGTTTAGGAGGGTCAGAGGCAGGTAGAAAGGATGTCCCATGCTACACCTAAAGGCCAGCAGCACTCCATATAGTCCAGCTGCACTGAGGCTGCTTACCCATAAACATTCTGTGCCATGTACCTCTGTGGGCTTGGCTCTTTAAAAGCTCAAATTATTTACTCTTTTGTGTCTCCCAGCTGATGTTCTTTCCAGTTTAGGAAAACCCAAACCCTTAACTAGTATTTTTGAGTTTGTAGTTTGTACCTAGCGCTATCTATAAACTCGTTATAGACAGTCATTCATGATTTTCAGAACAATCTTATGAAGCAGGTACAACCATTATTTCTTTAAGAAAGAGACTAAAATCAGGTAGCTTGTTGGAGTCACATGGTGAGGCATAAGGAGACCTGGACTCTGAACTCAAATGAGTGATCGGGCCCAGTGTAAGAGAAATACAACTGAGAAGAGCTTATTAGGGAAGGAAGGATCTATGTAAGAATCCAAAGGAGGAAGTTATGAACTTATCATTAGGGGGTCATTGGTCACCTTTTCCTGAGAGCCTTGGTGTGGTCATAGGAACAGAAGCCAGGCTTATGTTGATTGAAAAATAAAGCAGCAAGTAAGTAGGAGCTGTTCTTCTGAGCTGATCTGAGCCATACCATAGTTATGGAATCTCAGGGGCATCTAAACACATTTAGCAAGTCCTACTCACAGCATCTTCATGGCCTCTGATCAATAACCGTCAAAAAGCCTATTGAGAGTCCAGAAACTAACTCCCCACATTCTTGACATAGCTTCAAATGAGCTTGTCCTACTGGATCCCATGTCAAGTGGAAGAAGAGGGACACAGTACAGCCAAATGGCCAGATGGAGAGCCAGAGTCTAAGAGGATTCCAGCAGGGTAATAGGAATTTTAAGGGCTGGGTCATGGCCAAGCCCATTAGGGAGTGACAGAGTCAGATGCCAGTGGGACGAAGTGTAAATTGCAGCCAAGATGGTGTGAGGCAGAAATCATGCATACTCCAGGGCTTAGAGTCGTGGAAGTGATACAACAGAGAGAAGGACAGGTGTGCAAGGTACTGAGGAATATGCTGTAAATATCATCTGGCACCTGGAGTTGGCCTATATGTCAGACTCAAAAACCTAGAAGGAAGACACATAGAAGAAATGGTTTCACTTTTTAGAAAAGCCACAGATGTGGTACCTCTCATGCCCAGCAGTAATGGAAGAGGTATCATGATGTACCTTCATCACACAGCCCAGAAGTCCCTCTAAAAAGGTGTTGTCTGTGCCTGGCCTCTCTATAGAGGGGATGATGATACTCCGGTCACATCAGGCTTGGCCAGTGTTAGAGTGTTGGAATAGTTCCAGACGTGAGAAAGACAGAAAGCCCAAATCAGAGCATTCTTTTTCCTCCAAGATCTGGTGCAATGACACTATACTCTAGGGACTTCTCTGAAGGGACTCAGGAGAACCAAAGGGGAACCTGGCAATGGAGTTTCCAAATATGGAACCTGGAAGCTTCGCGAGTCTCATGAGTGTCTGCCTCCATGATAATCATGCTCTACTTCCTGGCCCTCTGAACTGCTATGTACCCTCAGTGTGAGCAACTGCTGAGGCAGTGGGACCATAGGGTTTGCCTTCTATAAATGGTCATGCAACCAGAGGAACATACAGGTTTCATGCTTCACTGGTCATTTGTCAGGTGCTCTACCCAAAGCTGAGCCCTGCCTGCCATATGCAGGCTTCATGGCCTGCTTTAAGAATCAGGTGCTATCAACTCCAAGTTTATATAAGGAAAATCTTAAAGGCCATTAGTAAGCCTATGTCCTTGTTGGGTCATTGAGTCCTAGGAATCAAAATGCTCCGTGGCCCTCACATCATCCCTGTATTGTCCCCAACCTGAGGCATTCAGCTAGATAGTCTCCTGTGAGGGTTTCTGTCACCATATTAGTCAACATTCACTCTTTATGTAGAGGACTTTACTGTCATACAAGAAATTTTCTCTACACTTTGGATCCTTATATGGATCCCAGTGTTGGAACTTGGCATTGTTCTAGAAGACTGGGTTTCAAAGCTATCCATTGGCCATGTTTCTGAGAAACCTGATGACACACTTAAATAAAGTGCAATGGTGCCTGATGCTGAGACCAGATAGAAGTGCTCCCACCACTATCTTAGGAAAGGACATGAATGTGGCAGCGACCTGAACAGGATGCTCTTCCTTATCCTCTTCCTGCCTTACTAGTAGCAGCTTATCGACTGTCACTGAATAGAAGAAACTGGGCCAAGAGTGCCATTTTATACCATGTTGGTTTAATTCAGTGGTTCTCCAGGATGGCTGACCTCAAGCTTGTTGAGCTTTTCATTGAGCTGAAGAGCTTTTGAAAACCTGATGCCTTAACTACACCCTAAAAATGTCTGGGAGAATTGACAAGAGCGTGATGAGTAAATAGCTGGTATCTGTTTATTGATTGGTGCCCCTGTGTGCTCATTAAGTCCTTCATTCCATCACTACCTGTAGTGATGAGGGACTATAAGTTCATCCAGGAATCCTATGTACTTTTTTGTTTATTTATTTATTTTTTGCTTGCTCGCTTTTGTTTTCCATCATTGTTAAGGGGCAGTAAGTTCAAAACCTTATGTTGTCAATCAAAACCAAATAAACAAAAACCTATATTGTTTGACTGTGGCCAGGGTATCATCCTCTGTGGACACTGTATCATCTCTGGGATGAAGCAGATAAACACGCATACATGACATTGTACAGAGATGAGCTGAGGGTTCTTGAACAAAACCCAAGGCCAGATTGAGATCAATAGGCCTGAATTCTTAGCTGGCTCTGAATGGACTTTGTATGTCAGCTCACTATGCTTGTTCCTCACTAGGAAGCTTCTTTACTAAGGAAATACTATTATCAAATCCCAGTGGCTGCCCACAGGATTCTAAAAGTTATTCTTATGAACAAACATTCCCATAAGCACCTTACAGCTAGTTCCAAGGAACTATGAAGGCCATCTTTTTGAATCTCAACATGTTTTTTTCCTCCACAGTGACTCTTCCAGGGCTGGTAATAGAGTAAGATGTTTAAGTAAATCAATGCCATGATCTTCTGAATCTAGCAATGCCTTTGATATAAATTCAGTCTCACTTCCACCTGCTAGTGCCTACCAACCCCTCAGTCCCACACCCTGTGATCTGCTAAGGGACCAGCACATATTATCAAAGAGTAATCAGACTTCCTCCCACATCACTCCAGAGTAGATGAGCTTCCCTTCAGTAAAACAAGTGTGAAAGCTGTTACCTTAAGGGACAGATTACCTCTTTGGTCTCAACCCATTAACTAGAGTCAATGTCTGAGAGCAAATGAGACTCAGTTCCAACTCTCGGATTCCCTCTTAGACTGTCCTGTGGCTTCTGGCCGGTGGTTGAAAACATCAAATATGAGACCCTGTGTGTGCCTGCTACTGCAAGGTACATGTTATCTAAGCAAATGGGCTTAACCCTCACACTTTTCTGATGAAAGTCTCATTGTCATTTTGCAGGCAAGAGCTGGGATTCAACTCAGAATCATCTGACTTTAAGGTGCCTATTCTATTATAGCATTGTGATTTTGAACACACTCCTTTAATTCCTCAGAACCCCAAGGACATTTACTTGGCATGTTTGAGGGAGATTCTGAACTTGACCCACCCTGTCATCCTTTCCAGACCTTTTAAATGTGTTCACTCAACTTCTCTCAGCTCTTCTCTCAGATTTGATATACCCGTGGTCTAAGCCAAACGAATTCACTGAGGGCCCTGACAGGTAGTGCCCAGGCAACATATTGTGGAAGCTTCTTATTGATGGCCACTTGTACAGAGACATTAAGGACTAGTCAAGCCATATGCCACTGTGGCATAGAACAAGCATCCCTCAACTATAGAAGTAACCTCTCTCTCCATTTCACTGAGTCACTGAACCTCATGCCTTCTAAAGCAGGACTTCATAAAATAAATATTACATACAGGCAACATAAAATGAATACATACAAGCAACATGCTGAAGCTTGCATTCATTCTGGCTGGAGCATTAGGCAGCTGTGATCCCCAAGGTGTGAATGTTAGATATTTCTCATGTTTTAATTCTCGTGTCTTTAAAGAATTGGTGAGATAAAGAGACAGACAGACAGACATTATTAGTAGGTCTAACTCAATCAGCCTCAGAAATTTTCAGTCAATGATCTTTACCTGTGAGTGATTTCTTTCCATTTCTTTCCTTTCCTTTCGTCCTCTGCAGAACTGAAGCTGGGAATGAAGACAAACCTTGGAGAGCGGGGCCCCCAGATTCTGGGTGTCCGGAGAGTCTATATCCAGACAAGGGAGGAGAAGCGGATCAACCTGACGGTCGGCAGTAGAGCCTACTTGCTGCTCAATACATCTGTGATCATCAAATGCCCAGTACGACATTTCCAGAAGTCTCTAATCCAGTGGGAGAAGGATGGCCATTGTCTGAAGAACTCTAAGCAGCTTGGCATCACCAAGTCAGGTTCACTGAAAATCCACAGTCTTTCCACTCCTGACATTGGCGTGTATAGATGCATTGCAGGTTCTGCACAGGAAACGGTTGTTCTCAAGCTCATTGGGACTGACAACCGGCTCATTGCTCACCCGTCCCTACGAGAGCATGCGCGAGCTTATCCTGGGTTGGACCATAATGAAGCCAATAGCTTGGGAGCCACATGGCATAAAATGCGCCAGTTGTGGAATAGCAAAAATGACCTTTATCTGCATGGTGGCGAAATCAATAAGCAGCCTTTCTTAAGAGCTCTGTTCGGGCCGTGCAGGACCTCCGAAGGAAATGATAACTCCTGGGAGTTTAAGAGCAAGCAGTTTGAAGCAGCCATGAAACAGGGAGCATACAGCATGGACACAGCCCAGTTTGATGAGCTTATAAGAAACATGAGCCAGCTTATGGAGACGGGGGAGGCCAGCGACGACCTGGCATCCCAGATGATATATCAGCTGGTAGCTGAATTGGCCAAGGCTCAGCCTGTGCAGTGGAGGGGCACCCACGAGGAAGTTGTTGCATCTGAGGCTCAATTCAGAGGGGAGACAGGAAGAGTTCCTAAAAGCCCCACAGTAAAAAACCCAGGCAAACTGACTTTTAAGCCAAAAGGACCTGTTCTCATGAGGCAAACCCTACCCCCTTCGGTTTCGTTTAACAAAACAATAAATGCGAGGATTGGGAATACAGTGTACATTACAAAAAGCACAGAGGTCATCAATATACTTTGCAGCCTCGTTACTCCCAGCAGTGAGGCCACATACACGTGGACCAAGGATGGAGCCTTGCTGCAGCCCTCTGTGAAGTGAGTCCCCTAAGTCCCCTTGGTGGGACCTTATTGTTGCCTAGTTGAGGTTCCTTTGAAAAAATTTCACATTTCTTTTCCTAAGAAGAAATGCCGTGTGTGTGTGTGTGTGTGTGTGTGTGTGTGTGTGTGTGTGTGTGTGCATGCGTGTGTGTAGTTATCTAAACAAAATCTAGGAAAAAATCTAGGAACAACAAATGAGAAAAAACAAACAGGATATTTGGCTTTCTGGGGCTGGTTTAATTTGTTTAGTATTGTTAAGGAATGATAAAGGCCCATTAAGAAAAAACTCATGGTCAAGAGAATAGAATCACAGGCCTAGGTGGAGACCTAACATTAAAGTTGGGCAAGTCAATAGCATGACCAAGGGACCATCATATCACTCAAGGAGGGGAGACTTTCCCCTAGCAAAGCAGGCCCACCTTAAGCCATACTAAAGAGATAGGCGCACTAACTATTGCTCAGGGAAGGTACTTTCCTTTCCTTCCCCAGAGTTCCTGTCCTCTAGGCCAGTTTCTGCAAATCACAGTGTGCTTGTCCTGGGGTTCAGGGTCTGACTCAGAACATGGGTTTTGTTTTTCCTACCCTGTGTCTGACCAGATCCTAGCATGTTTCCCTTTCTCTTTCTTTCTTTCTTCCTTCCTTCCTTCCTTCTTCCTTCCTTCCTTCCTTTCCTTCTTCCCTCCCTCCCTCCTCCTCCTCCTTCTCCTCCTCCTTCTTCTCTCTCTCTCTCTGCCCCTCCCTCCCTCTCTCTCCCTCCCTCCCTCCCTTCCTTTCTCATTTTTCTTTGATAGCTCACACTTTACTTTTTCTCTAAATCCCCCTCCTTGCCATGTGACTACATTGTCCACAATGCATCTGCCATTTGTTTCTGCTCAACTCAGAGGGCATGGCTTTTCCCTTCTCTCCGCCACTCTCTTTTCCCGGCAGCGGCAGAGATGTACAGGTTGCCTGCCATTTTTTCCTTTTAACTGTAATAAAATCAAGATGGAAGCCAGTATGTGTGTACACATCCCATCCTGCTGAAAGGACACTCTAATCTAAAGCAAGCATATCTTCCAGATATAAAGTTTCTTCCTCTAGGCAGGGAGCTAGATCATTATTAGGGCGCCATGCCAGACCAAAGCCTATAATTTTGTAGTCTCTATTCTCCCTATCCTGCAATGGCCGTACAGCAGTCATGTCTGTTACTTGTGTTTATTCTCACTGTAACTCCTTTACAGGATCATTGTGGATGAAACTGGGAAGATGCAGATACAGAATCCCACAAGGAAAGAGCAAGGGATATATGAATGTTCTGTAGCCAGTCATCAGGGATCCGACGTGGAAAGCTCATTGGTGTTGTATGCAGGTAATGCCTCTGGATGACACCTAGAGGGCCTGGTGGTCTGGCGGTTGCTGCTTTGTCTATCACCAGAAATGCTAGAACTCTAAAACTTGAGTGTGTGTCACAACGGTGCGTTGGGCTTGTCTAGGTGCTGGATGCCACCTAGAATGCTCCCTTAGTAGATTTGGAATAAGTTTGATGCTTGGCCTTTAAACGTGTTCCTAGGTCTCCAGAAACAGTGTCTGAAAGGCTGACTTTCAACAAATTGGGGATTAAGGAAATGGGGGGGTTAATTGGCAATGTGAATGTTATGGAGTTTTTAAAGTTCCAACAGGTGAGGAATGAGAATCATTGAAGTTGGCACTTTCCCCTCAATGGCACACCTGCTAATCCTTAGCCAGCACTACCCACCCATGGGTTATGCTTTGTACCAGCATACATCTTCACAGGCACTGGGCACTGCATTTTGTATCAAAGTGCCTTTTACAAGAGATTATTTTTAGCTGTGTAAGTTGTAGGCAGCAGTTCCTTGCATCGAGGTCATATTCTGGGGCTAGAAGGAAGTAAGAGAGCTACTCCCTTGCTCAATACTCTCTTTTCTTCTGCTTTGTGGTTTACATGGACCAAGGTGAGAATAGAGACAGCATCAGGGGTTAGAACACAGTTTAGTCACCCGGTTGCTGAGCTATGTGACAGGCACTTGCATTCCGCAAGTTGAGCAAGTTGAATCTGTTGGTGTAGGAAGGTTCTTGAGTCTGCACAACAAAAGCGTTGCTGCCTTCCCAAGGTAGAGCCTTCAGGCCTTTTTTTCTCCTGGATGCTCTGCCCTGTACTCATTAGCTCCATGAAAACAAGCACAGAACCATGTAGTTCACACAGTGAATAGGAGACTCCTCCTTTCTCCTCCAGTACTCCTAAGTCCATCCTTGGATAACCTAGACTTCTGATAGCGCTGATGCGAGGTCCTTCTGAGCCAGAAGATGAACTGTGACAACCGAAGACCCCTTGCAGCCAAAGAAGTCCCAATATGGTTTTTCTTCAGGATCATTTTCTGCTGCCCTCAGACATTCTGAGGACGAATGGAAGTTTCCATAGTCCGGGCTTCTTGAAATCAAGAGTGTGTGTGTTCTTATTCTACATTTTCATTGTCTGCCTCACACAAATATGCACATAGGTGAATGAAGCATGTGTCCTGACTAAGTTAGTGAGTGAGTTCATTAATTATGGAATTTCTAAGAGTGAAAGTCCTTGAGTGGATTCCTGGTCCTGTGACTTTCTCTTCATTATGTCTTCTGTGCAGTTTTTATGTGGCTATTTGTTTCACATTAATTAAAATGTCAAATTGTGACTCTCCAAACAGTGCTGATCCACTTGAGATAGCCTCACTCGAGTTCATAAATGAAGACATTTTGCAGTATAGAGTGGTGTGATAGATGTCTTAAAGGAAGTGCCCCAGGATCTTTGTTTCAATAAAAACACCAAAACAAAACAAAATCCCATTCAATAGTGATAGTTTTACTCTTTTAAGTGGACATGCATCTATTTACATAGTATGAGAACGGGCATCTCTCAGCCACATACTGAGGGATGAATGGCTATGAGATCAGAGTATTTTTTACTGAGATTCCCACTAAATCTTATCAGGCAAAAAGTTTGCATGTGCACATGGTTAGGAGAAGGTCAACAGGAGTTGTGAGCCCCTGCCTACCTAGGGTCTTTCCCAGTACAACTTTAAATGAGCCTTGAACCCAACATTTATTCTGCAATTGGCAAGAAAACCTGTCTCTGGCTCTAAAGAAAACCATATGTGGGGTATCTTAGGAAGTAAATTGTCGCTAAAGTGTCTAACTGTCCTCCTTGTGCACCAGCAAGCTTTGCTTTTGTTAAAAGATAGCTCTGTCTCATGGCTACTTAACAGAAAGCACTGTCTGGTGCTTTGTACACATGAACTGAACTTGGCTTATTCTTACTTCAGGAGGAAGGGCCTTGTAGAGCCTTCTCCATCCTGAATAACACTTACCAAGGGCAACAGGACAGATCAGCATCCACTGCCCTGCCCTACGTTCTTCTTCCCATAAAGTGTCAGATGGTCATAGTCCTTGATGTTTTGAGATTGTATCAGCTCAACCAAGGTTGTATGTAAGAGATGCTATTCTGGTCTGCCACTGGATTTTGTACCTTGTGAACTGAATTTTTCTTTGTGAAATTATCAAGGAGAAGTTAACTTTAATTTTGTCTATGAAACTAAGACACCACCACTTTTTCACATGATTGTTGCAAAGTACCTTTGAATGTCCATATCCTTCTACCTAACCATCCATCCACTCACCCACACATCCATCCATTCGTCCATCCATAATTTGCCTATCCATCATCTCTGGAAAGTACCTGTAGTTGTGTGTGTTTGTGCAGTCTTTGTGATTTACCACAGAAGATGAAGAGGCCAGCACTCTTTCCTGCTTTCAATAAATCAATGATGCTTGTCATTGAAGAAGAGCGTAAACCTAACACAGCTTCTGCTCCTTTTGATTTAAGAGGCACCTGTCATCTTGTCTATTGAAAGAAATGTCACCAAACCAGAGCACAACCATCTGTCTGTTGTTGTGGGAGGCATTGTGGAGGCAGCCCTTCAAGCAAATGTGACAATCCACTGTCCTGTAAAAGGTAAGTATTATCATTTCCAGTGTGAAGGTATTTGGCCAACCAACTGCCAGAAAGTGACAGATAGCATTTTAGTGTTCTCCACACCAGCCTGATAAACATGACATTGTGATTTCTAATACACTCACCATACATCTAACTCTCAAATGTGAGCTCACGCCAGGACTGGGGAGATGGCTTAGTGAGTCAAGTCTCTCTTTGCTTTATAAGCATGAGGGCCTACATTCAGATCTGAATCATGCATGTAGAAAAAAAAAGCTGGGACCCAGTATCTTGTGTCTGTAACCCAAGCTCTGTGGGGTAGGATGAGGAGATGAGGAGATTCCTAGTGCTTGCTAGCCAGTCAGTCTAGCTGGTCAGTAAATTCTAGATTTAGTGAGAGACCCTGTCTCAAAAGTTAAGGTGATGAGTGATTGAAGGAAGTAACCAGCGTTGACCTTGAACTTCCATACACTTAAGCACCCGCATGCACATGTTCAAGTTCTCTCTCTCTCTCTCTCTCTCTCTCTCTCTCTCTCTCTCTCTCTCTCTCTCTCTGTCTCTCTCCCTTTAGGATAGATTAACACAGTTCATCTCTACTGTGGGCTCTGACTGACATACACACTGCCATGCTCATCCTGGGAAAGCCAGAGAAATGTGTGTGGGCTGATCTATAATACAGAGAAACGTTTAGTTATGAGGTTGTATCGTGACTGTGGAATCTGAGAAACGAGATTTAGGGAAACTGTTAGATATATCTTCCAGCTACACAAAGGCTCTCCTTGGCAGAGCCAGGTTTAGGATTTGGATGTCCCAGGCTGTCCTTGAGTGAGCCTCAGAAGCCTGTGTGTAGGTGGTTCTTCCTGCCATGTTTTCGAGTGTAGGCACATCTTCTTTATAAATGACTATTTGCAGAACTAAGGATGAACCACAGGCAAGCATTCTACCACTGAGTTTCACACACAACCCTACAGACCCATTCTTTAATTAATGAAAGTGAAACTTTCAGCCTGACTCTGCCTGAACTAGGCCACTCTAAGCCAGGCATTCTTAAGTCTTAACCTGCATTCTTTAGTCCATAGAACATAGACAAACAATATATTCTGCATACTTCTATAGGTGTAGAAGGGGCACATTGTTGTGCTAGTAGCTTTAGATAACTTCCTTAGAGAGACACAAAACATTGAGACATATTAATCAAAATGAACTTTCTATATGCCCCTTAATTTATGTGCATTGACTTAGTTGTCTGAACCATTATATCCCTCAGTATCCAAGGACTAAGACACTCCTGTATTTGCAGCCATCTTTGATGTTCTCTGATGGTGAACAGAGAACCTAGATGTGTTACTCACCCACTGGAGAATTGTGGGAAAGTGCTTATTTATCCCCACAGGTTGCCAACCACAGCAACAACAAAACCTTCATTCAAATCTAGTGTGAGTTTAAACCATTGAGTTTACTAGGGCGACTTACAGAAGCATAGAAGACCCAAGCAGCTACATCACCTAACAGCCCATCCCAGCATGACTGACATTCCCCAAAGCTGCAGTTCTGTGCTGCTCTCTGCACAGACAGCTCTACCACAGATTCTCTGCTGCTCTAGTAACTGTTTCCTGCTTATGTGAACTTTGGGGATGGGGGCGGGGTACTTGCTTCTTTTAATCTTGTGTGTGTGCAGGGTCTTGTAGGTCTGATTAACTTCCTGAGTTAATATAACCCCCCCTAAGTTGTATAAAACCCCCATTCCTCTTCTTTGCCAAAGGTAATGTGTCAATTCAAGAGAACCAATTTCACAATGCAGGGTGACTGCAGGGAGAGGGCTCTGAGGCTGCCCAGTAGCATGATGGGTGTCATCAAAGGACCTGGGTCACACTTATCCACCTCCCTTCTCTCCCTTCCCCATGATAGTCTCCTACTTGCCAAACTTCTCAAGGCACACCTTTGGCTCCATGCACACTGGAAATTTGCTAACCTCTGAGGTATTAGTTTTCAACTCCTGGCAATCCTTGCAGTGTTTGGCCTATGCAGACTTTTGACAGATCTCCCAGCCTCCCAACTGACTCCACCCACAAATATGTGAAATTTTCTGGCAAAATGGGCCCACCATTACAGAACAGGCCAGCATTCTCTAGCCAGGGCAAAGAGAAAAGCAGAACAGAACTGTTCAGATGCCAAGCCACAGACGTCTCCAATTTCTGTAGCCCTCCACCTGCAGAGGATTCTAAAAACTGGATGTGACTTCCATTAAGAGAAACCTCAACTTTTAGTGTTCCTTTTTAAATTTTAACTTCCCGATCATTTAAAATCAAACCATGAAAGGGCCATCAAAAGGCTTGTGGCCTATTATTTGCTGTCCTGAGTCAAAACTAGATGCAGTGGAAACTGCTTTCATAAACAAAGTCTCCAGAGAAGACCATTAAACTCAGATCAGATCTGGTCTCTTATTCACTCAGGCAAAATATGAACTGTCTGGTCCTTTCCTGACTCTGGTGGTCTTTTCTGCCCTATTATACATGGCAGACAATCTTCCTCTTCCTCCTTTCCAGTGAAGCTCAGAGTTGGGAGGGCTTACCTTTGCCTGCCATTCAGCTCTCTAGAAATAGTCCCTTTGGTCTTTAGTGCCCTACAGCCCTCTTCTGTGGACACAGACCCCAGAATTCCTTCAGAGGTTCTTTCCCTCTCAAAGTGAACCTGCCATCGAAGCTCACATGATCACGTTGCTATGCACTATTTTAAACTAACCTATAAGTGAACTTGGTATTTCCTCATGGGCAGAAGCTACAGCCAGCTTAACTTTCTATGTGGGAGCCATCATTTTAAAGGCAGACGGTGAAGCTGATAAAAAGTCAGAAAATGTGAATTGACAGACCACTGTGTAACAAGCCAGAATACAATCATGTATGAGTCATGCATCTGCCTCAGTCTCATCTCCAAAACAGAAAATATACTCTAGGAGTGGACTGGACTTTGTCATCATCTACCTTAGCATTTCATTTTATGGATAAGTGTATAATATAATTCACAGAATCAAACGCTTCTTTCTAAATTACATTTTACACCTAACAAATAAGAACTTTGTGATTTGATAGGGTGGATCTGTTGTTTTTAAGAGTTGGTCTTGAACTCTTTGATGGTAGGTTTGTTGTTGTGGTTATACTTTTTATCCAAAAGCACATACGTGGAACTTCTAGACAAAGTCATACTTTTATCATAGACAACTTACATGGTATAGATATTGATAGTGTTTATCTCTAATCACCTTAGACATTTTCTATTAATTATGTTAAGTGATAGAACTAGAACAATCAGCATTTCCAAAGGTAAATGTTTTATCTTTAAAAGATTGTTTGCCTTGCTTGTTATTAAAAACTTCCTTGTAAGATGCAGGGCAGAGGGTGTTGGGGAATGGGTTTCATCTCCTCTGTCACCTTCTGTTATAGATCAGAAAGCAAAATACAGCAAATATACCACTGTTGTCTAATTGTTTTTTTTTATATGAGCACAAGGCATAAACACTGCTTACTATGTAATTTTCTATTACAGTTTTGGGGTTGTATGACTTGACACACATGTGGAAGTCAGAGGACAAGTTCAGGGGTCAACTCTTCCATTCCACTGTGTGGGCCCAAGGATAGAATTCAGGGCCTCAGGCTTGGGGGGGGGCAAGCATCTTTGTAATCAGAAGCACATCACCAGCCCATCCCCTATAACTTTCTATTCTTTGTGTACTCTCTTGTCTATGAATCATTCTCTGAGCTCACCAGTTGCAGCTGATGAGCGCCTCTGGTGTAGAAGTTTTACCATGTGCCAGTTCCTCTTTGGTTTCTAAGCTCTTTGGATCTGCAGACAAATGGGCTTGAGCTAGGAAAATGATGGTCCCCAAAAGGATAGAACTGTCATAGCTCTATGGCCCAGCCACCAAAAGTAGAAAGCCTCTAAAGGATGTGGGACACTTGACACCTGTTCCTCAGAGAAAGTGAAACCCCACAAAAGGTTGGGTTTACTGAAGAATACAAACAGCATGGAATGCTAGTTAGAACACACAATATATATGTCTGCTTCAGAAGTCTTCTGAAGCAGGGAGCAGCACCTGGCCCCAGCAGGAAACCTATCTATGTAGGACACAGAGGATTCTACCAAAGGACTTAAGAGCAAATGCATACAGATTTAAACAGCTTCTAAACGGAACACAGTCACGTGTGTAATTAAGGAGAGTTTTCATCAAGAATGTAAAGACTTTTGCAATGCTTACAAATAGTTAGTGCACTGAGGTTGGATTTCTTTGGTTTGGGCTAAGACAAAGTCTCAGGTTGCTCAGGCAGGCCTTGAACTCACTATGTAGTCAAAGATGACCTTGGACTCTTGATATTACAGTTTCTTCCCCCAGGGTGCTGGGGTTTCCAGCATGTGCCACTGTGCCTAACTTGAAAGTAGCTACTTTAAGTCATGCTAAGTCAGAGTTTTATATTCAAGGTACTTACTAGTTGTCATTGTGTGTTAGAGGAAAGCAAGCGAGAAAGGACTGGAGACAAAGGGAGACTGGTGTGATGCATCTAAGCTTTGTGGTCGCCGGAGAGTTTAAAGGTAGAGTTGACTCATCACATTGCCGCGCTGTGTCCCACAGGGACCAGGGCTTCATTCACATGACTCCCTGAGTTACAGAGATTTCTGTAAAACCAGAGGACAAAGAGGAGCATACTATTGACACATATCTTTAGGAACAGATAAGAAATGGTACAGAATGTAAATCGCACAGCAGATTCAAGTATATAAGAAAAACCCAAGAGCTAGGAGTGGCAAAATGAAAAGGTAAAAGGCAAAATTCTATGTGGTGATATGATAATTGGTTATAAATATAAAAATAACCTCTACCCAAAATGATCTTGATTAATGTCTAAAATATGAAGTAATTAATTTTTCAATTAACAAGAGATGTGCTTGGTATTTGGGAATGATGGGAATTTGCACTAGAATTACAAATCATAAATAAAATGCCTAGTGGGTCATGGAAATTAGAGACTTCTATGGATGCCCTTGAACTGTTGCATCAGATGACTTTTAAAGGCTGAATTTCATATTTTGATATGAATAATATAGCTAATATTTTGATCAATTTCGCTGTTAGCATTTCAAGACATTGTCAACACATTTTAAAAGCTACATTTCTGGGAGACAATATTTATCACACAATATTCATGATATATAAATGATTGCTATGAATCAAATTAAGAACAAACTGTCAAATGTAACAGTAAGCCAGCCGTGGGAACCAGCAGTCATCAGAACTGAAGCCCTACAATAGGAAAGATTTGCAGTGTTTCTGTTCTCATTGGTAATGAGATTACGATAGACATGATGCCCCTCTTGGACCTGTTATGGTGGAAAACTTTAAGAGTTTCACACTACTAAGGATTGGCAAGAATATGGGAAAGTAGAGTTGCAGGTATGGCCAGCCAGAGTGTTTGCTGGGAAAACAAATTTAGAGCAACTAGATGATAAGAACCAGAAATTCTTTTCATGAGATTTGCCTCATTGAGGCCAAGAGAGAGCTGTGAGGATGTGCTGCACAGCTCATTTGTGGCTGCAGGAGAGAGGGCAGATTCACCCCTGCTCTGAGAGAGAAGGAAGGCTTGTGGTTAGAACCTTGACTCTAGCTATGGTGCTTTCTTATTGCTTGAAAAATGTCTACAAAACAGATTTAAATGTCCCTTAATCTGGGGTCACTCATGTTTCTCCCAGTCCTGCCTGTCTGTCTTCTGTGTCTCTGCCACACTGTCTTTCTGGCCATTTGTTTTCTGTTATGGAATGAGTCACTGGGGTGGGATGTCCTGAAGGAAATCCTACCCTGAGCCTTAGGTCCCTGGCAGGAACATGGGACGAAATGATAATAAAAGAAGGGAGAGTGGTGAGGATACCTGGCCAGCTGGAACCTGAAACTGGGAATCTTTAGTTCTTACCTACTATTGGAAATGTCTGAGGGACGAACCCATGAGTGTGCAGCAAACTCTTACAAAATGGGTAGATACAGTGTCCTTCACGAAAACAGTGTGTGCGGCTGAACTACTAGCCCATGAAAAACCCAATTATCTATGTTATGATTTGGAAAATCTGGTTGTAATAAAAAGAAAAGGAGCAAATAATGTAAGAATCTGTAATTCAGGGAAGCCAGAATTTGATATATTTGAAAAGGAGCCTTTCATTTATGTGAGAGCTGCTGTTTAAGACAAAGTAACAGACAGGAGGGAAGTAAGTCAGAATGAAAGAGGAGATTTGGGCGGTGCGACTAGCCCTAGGGAAAAGTGTGTCATGTCTCCGTTATGTTGTCATGTCCTCTGAATGCACAACTCTTTCTACGTGTCCAGATGTCCAGTTGTCCACATGTATCAGTGCTGGGTTAAACAGTCTGGATCTGGCCCCATCTTGCCTCATAAATGGATGAAGTCAAAATATGAAAAGAAAGCTCTCTTGAGAAATAGAAAGGTGCAATTGATATTTTTTAAGAATGTATAGTTGAATATGGAAGGTCTTAGAGGCCTGTGAGTCCAGCCCTCTGCTTTGAGAGCCAGGCGTGTTAGTTTTATGAAAATCATGTCTCCAACATTCAATGCATTTAATTTAGAATAGTTTTATCTTTTTGATGAATTCCTTATATTGATATGTACTGACCTTCTTTGTGTCTTCTAATTTGGGTTTGGATTGTATTTTACCAGGGTTCAGGATACTGATTCCAGCCTCTCTGAAGTTCCCATTCACTTCATAAGTTGACTTTCATGAGTGAGCTAACAGATAATTGGGGCCGGTAAAATAAATTTATAATCCTAGCTAGCCTGTACAAAAGACACAATCTTTATATTTTATTTACAGGCTCTAAGCCTAGACTGGGCAGGTTTAGAGCTATTCTGACTTACTCTCCAGCTATAAAGTCCCTCGTTACTTGTCGTTTCTCCTGGTCACTCATGGTCCATCTCCTCTCATGGCAGCCTCCTCTACCTCTGCCTTCTTTCTTCCCCTCTCTTTCTCTATCTGCAATCCCCTCACTTGATCCCACCTTTCTCCCTCCTCTGCCCACAGGCTCTTATCGACTCTTATCTAGACTCTTATCGACCAGTTAAATTGGGGAACAAGGTTCACATAGCATCACTTGCTGTATGTGAGGATCTGTTTGCTGGGGGAAACAACATCTTGAGAATTTAGCATTAGAATACAAGCATCATCAGACCAACCCTTTACAAGGGCCAAAGTTGTTGCTGTTGTTCTAAGAATTATTTTTCTTTTCTTTTTTTTATGTGAATGTGTATGTGTCCATGTGGTTGTGTGCTGTGTGTGTGCAGGTCCCCCACAAAGACCAGAAGCAGTTTGCTCTCCTGGAGCTAGAATTATAGGAGCTTCTGAGATGTCCTTTGTAGGTACTGAGAACCAAGTTTGCGTTCTTTGGAAGAGCAGCTGGTGCTCTTAACTACAGAGCTCTCTCTCCAGCTCCAAGGGTCAAGTAGTTTTGTTTGGTTGTTTTGTTGTTGTTGTTGTTGTTGTTGTTGTTGTTGTTGTTGTTTTGCTTTAAATCTAATCAATCAGTCTCTAGTGGTTAGAATTGAAGCTTTTACAGGTGAGATTATTATTTCGGGGCATTTAGTAATTCTGACAGCTTTTCTTGGCTTTTCTGATTTGTTAATATTTGTTATCTTCTCTATCTTTATTAGTTTGATTAGCATTAACTGGCTTACAGTGTTAGTCAGCAAGATTTCTATCTTCTTTGCTCATCTTTTCCTGGAATACATTCATTCCCATACGCTTGCAGTTGAGTCTGTCTTTTTTTTATCCCACTCTATGTGCTAACCCTTTGACTGTCTTCTGTGGGGCTGGCTTGGAAGTCATGAGCCACTTGTCTTGAAATGTTTTTCTTTCTCCACCAGTTTTCAATGTATCTTTGCTGGATAAAGCAAGAAAGAATCTTTGTTGGCAGTTGTTTACTTTTAGGACTTGAACCATACAGTTCCATGCTGTCCTGGCTTTTATAAGAGGTCTAATACTATTCTGTTGTGTTTCTCTTTGTATATAAGTTGGTATACCCCACCCACCCCAATAAGAACAGGGACCCAGACACGATGTCCATGCACACAAGCATGCATGTGCACACAGGAACACATGCACATAGACAGACAGACAGACAGACAGATGACAGAGACAGAGAGAGAGGGGGCGCTTTGTGCTTTTGACATCGCATGATGTATTCTTGAGAAATGCTTCTCTTTATCTGTCTGTTAGGGGTTCTGAATGCTTCTGTGTTTAAATGTCCATTTCTTTTTCTGTGCTATGATTTCGCTGAGCAGATTTTCTATGCCTTCAGTTGTTGTTGTTACTCCCAGCTTGTGCTCCTATCTTAATTTGGTCTTTGTCTTAGTCAGGCTTCCTATTGCTGTGATTAAACACCATGACCAAAAAGCAACTTAGAGGAAAAAGGTTTGTTCTTCTACTTCACATCACTCTTCACCATCAAAGGAAATCAGGGCAGGAACTCAAACAGGGTGGGAACCTGAAGGTTATGAGTTGATCCAGAGACTGTGGAAGAGCAGCTTACTGGCTTGCTCTCCATGGCTTGCTTAGCCTGCTTTCTTTATAGTACTCAGGACCACCAATCCAGGGATGCCACTTCCCACACTGGACTGGGCTCTTTTGGACAATCACTAATTAAGCAAATGTCTTAGAGAATCACCTCCAGCCCAGTCTTATGTGAGCCATATGAGGTAGCTGGGAATTGACCTCAGGACCTCTGGAAGAACAGATGGTACTTTTAACCACTGAGCCATCTCTCCAGTCCCCTAAAGACAAATTCTTAATTAAGGTTCTCTCCTTTCAGATGACACTAACTTGTATCAGGTTGATATAAAACTAGACAGGACATCTCTTGATTTCACTGCAGGGCTTATGCACAGCGGTGGGTGCTGCTCAGATTTCAAAATTGATATTCGAACCTTGACCTTGTTCTTCTTCCCTGGTATTTTGTTTTGCACACCTTATTGATGAGCTCTTCTTTTCTTTCTTTTCTTTTTATATGACTTTTTAAAAATATTAATTTCCTGCCTGAGTTTTCCTTCCATGTTGCTGATTCATCTGTCCATTTTGCTGACATCCCCTTCTCTGTTGCCCGCTCTGCAGACTCTAGACTCACTTCACTTTTATCATCATATCTCCTCTAAAGCTACTGACTGTTTTTGTTAGTAAATTCTGAAATCTTCATCCAGCGCTTTGCATGTCAGAATTCTGGAATGCAGTGGTTGAAGAAGTTGATGTCTTTGGAGGAGCCATGTGGCTTTGGTTTTTCATTATTTCTGTATTTTGTGTCATTAATTGCATAGCTGTTGATCTGACTGTCTCTTCTGGTTTTAGTTGGAGATCTTATTCACCAGCCTTCTCTTGTAGGCTCAGTCTCCAGTACCATTGCTCCATCGATGTCTGTATGGGTTGTTGCTGTGTGAGTGTCTTAGTTAGGGTTTTGTTGCTGTGAGCAGACACCATCACCAAAGCAACTCTTATAAAGGACAAAATTTAATTGAGGCTGGCTTACAGCTTCAGAGGTTCAGTCCATTATCATCAAGGCGGGAACATGGCAGCATCCAGGCAGGCATGGTGCAGGCAGGGCTCAGAGTTCTACATCTTCATCTGAAAGCTTCTAGGAGAAGACTGATTTCCAGGCAGCTAAGATGAGGGTCTTAAAGCCCACACCCACAGTGACACACATACTCCAACAAAGCCACATTTGCTAACAGTGCTACTCCCTGTACCAAGCATGAATAAACCATCACAGTGAGTATAGATTAAATAAAACAATCCCTTAATTTTGGAAACTATTTTTGTTTGTTTACCATTATATGTAGCAATAAAAGAAACATCTTTGCACATAGAACTTTTTGCATTTTGATGTTATTTTCTTATAAAAAAAAAAAACCCAAACAAACCGTAACAAAAATCAGCCAAATAGGTCATGAGAAAGTCAATGTTTTTGTGCCTTTATATGGTGTTAGAATGTAAATAATGTTTAATACATCACTTCCAAAATTCACTTCTAGAAAGTCTTAAGCTTATCAGTAGTGTAGGGTTAAGCCCTATACTTCTGTCATTGCCTTTGCTACCCATTGATAAATCGGGTAGAAAAATAGTATGTAGAGGTTACAGACATACTACTTAACCATCCATCCAGTATGTGCAAGCCATTAGTAGGAAATATGGGCCTCATTTGGAATGAATTCTCATGCTTGGCGTTCTGGGTGATGAGTGAGGATATGCTGAGCCCTTCATGGTTGTGATCATAGTCAGTTCTGAAGATTCATATTGTAAAATGTAAAGGTATTTCTTAATTTCAGTCTTTTCTGCCTAGGTTAAAATATTTTGGCATATACCTAGGAATTTTGTTGCTGATTTGCCAAATTATTAGCTTTCTTTACTGAGTTGAATAATACCTCTTTCAGAAAATGATCTTGAGAAAATATTTGTGGTGACGCAGGATTATATGGGCAAATTCCTATGACAGTCTCATCCCCCCACAGTTCTTGTTCCCACTGACTACTGGGTTATATTATACATGAAGATTCTGAGATGTCTCTAAGTCACAGATCTCTGTGATGAAAGCAAGAGTTGGGGGTGGAGGAAAAAGGAAAGGAAATGAAGAGAACGGGGAGGAGAAGAACCATCTTTACCAAAATAAATTTACCTACAAATATTTATATGTGATTTTTCAGAAGACTTAAAAATAAAATTTGAGGATTATCTGCTCATTCCTATCTTATGAACAGAACACATTGGTTCAGGATAAGTTAAGGATAATTTTTCCTCACTTATAGATTTGAAATATATACTCTTACTGTGTTTTAGATGTCGATTTAGAAAGCCATTTACAATCCTTAAAATATCTGGAAAGTAAAAATGCAGGAGTAGAGCCTGTTTAAAATGACTCTTTCTCTCAAAAATCCCCCTCCCAGTGGCTTGTTGTTGTTGTTGTTGTTTTGTTGTTGTTTTGGTGGTGGTGGTGGCGGCGGCGGTAGTTTTGTGGTTTTGGTGTTTTGTTTTGTTTGGGCATATTGACCAGAATCCCCCTGTAGATCCTAGCATATGCCCTCTGGATAAGTATTCTTTTAGCACACAGCTTCTAAAAACTGGATGGTAGTTTGTCTACCTATAGGCCAATGCTAGGTGAGTAAGTTACCAAAATGTTGTTCATGTGGCTGAGTCTTAGGAATTCCCACTGTTTTATGTGTAAGATTCTCCTCCCCCTGCTCAACACTCGGAGTCAGTAGTTTGTGCTGTATGCTCAGTGGCATATGTTCAATGTCACGTGTTCACAACGGCATGCTCAGCAACACCTCATTTCACTGTGTCCACTTGGCACAAGCCCTTGACTTTGCACGCAGTTCTTCAAAGAACTACCGGAGGGATCTAGCCCCGAGACAATACATGGAAGAGTTGCCTGAACACTTTGTAGCCTATAGATGAGACCCTGGAGAAGAGTTCCAGCAGTTCAAAGACTATGGCTGGCAGTTGGGAAGCACTGCCCAGTCTTTAGGCAGAAGCCGAGTGTCCTGAGAGGTCAGGTTGGACCATCCTATGCAGAGAACTTGGTGACATCCTCCTCCATGACGCAAGAAAACTTTTAGAAAACTTTGGGTAAAGACCTTTAATGACAGAGTTGCCATGACCCAAATGATTTCTAGAGCCTCAGCACAAATTTCTGGGGGTACTGATAACACCAGTCTGGTGACATCATTTCTAGAAAGGGAATGTACATCAAGATCTATTCAAGAGAGTTCCACAAATGGCAAGAGCTGAAGCTGTGTATTTGAAGTTCTGAGTGTAGCCTCCATGATAACTAGGCCTTTCGTTTCCAGAAAGGACGAAAGGGGCATGCAGTTAGCTCTAAAAGATATTCCTCAAACTTCTGCTGCCTGGTTGGTCCTGAAGTTGTAGTCTTCATTGTAGTCATTTTATTGTCTTGTCTTGGACGCCAGTGCTGTGAGTTCTTATTCATTGTTACATTTCGTGGTGACAACTCCCTTTGTTGTTGCCTACTTTGTGTTCAGTAAATCTCTTACCGTATATGTTGACAGCATCATTTCTTTATGATTCTCTGGAGGCAGGCAATATTAGTTTAGGCCTTCATTTGTTCTAGGGGAGAGGGTAGGAAGACTCGTGGAATATTGTGAAATTGCTGGAAGCAAGGACAGATAGCAGAAATACTCGGGGATCCTATGTAAAGAGCTGGCATTGTAGAGCGGTCTGCATAAGCCAGGGATTTTATAGTGTGGAGTATTTCATGGCCTTTCAAGGACAGAGGAAATTTGTTTTTTAAACACTGACTATTTTAAAGACGCCCTTGAGGTGCAGACTATGTGCAGCGCATGTTTCCCAGCCTCTAAAGGGCTGAACTTTTCCCCACAACATTCACCTTCCAAAAGCGATTTCAGAGTTGTGGAAACAGACTGCCAGATATTTCAGAGCTGTGAGTCTTGAGGGAATGTCTGCCTTTGAGGTTAAACAAATAGTGTTTAGGTCAGTTCTGACATGTCAGAGCTATCTACGTGAAGTAGACATTTGTAGTTTTGAAAGTCTGCAAAGTGCAGTAGTGTGAAGAATCCGGCCTGCTTCCTCTGGTCCTTCAACCCTTTGAAAACGTTGGAAAATATGATGGGTTTAGGTGCTAAGGCCCCGCGTTGTCTCCTTAGCAATTAGGCTTTTGTCACTCCACATCGAAAGTCTCACTGATATCGCACTGCTGTGCAGTGTACCCAGCAGCTGCAGGCTTTCACTGACTGCAGACTCAGCCTCATGTGCTTGTCACACAGAGGCTTCTGGTCAACTGTGTTTGTCTCTAAGCAATGTAGTTTCAGGGTTTGGATGTTACACAAGTTTTTGGACCCATTTTCTGACTTGTCTGGCCCTCCTTGGTTTTGGTACTGAAATAAACTGTCCAGACTTCTCTGTCCGCACCAATCAGAAGCAAGGCAGGATATCGGGCCTGCTTTCTACTAGCAAGGTAGTTGTCAGCACCAACAACTTGAAAATGGGCACTGAAGATCTGCAGATGAGGGACCTCTCTGATCCTGGGCTCTCCTCTCCTCTGATCATTTGAATTGCAGTAGGAATTCAGAATTTCTGGTATATTGCTCTTCCCTATAAAGAGGGTGTTCAAGCCTTCCAAGACACTCTGAAAGAAAAGGCTTTGTCCTTAGAAAGCTAGAGTTATTAATAATATTGGGCCCCAAAGAACTTCTCTGACTTCTCAGGTGTAGTATTACTTTCACAAGCCTCCTGTGGGTAGGACACTGCACAGGGATACCTAAGGTGAGTGAATCTGGCTGGTTTTTCCCAGGGACTTGGTGCTAATTCAGAGGCTGTCGGCTGGAGCCACATCAGATTGCTGAGGGAAAAATCATTGTGGGGAAGGGGTCTGAAAGTCAGTATTCAGTATCCCAACTTCATTTCAATCCAGCCTTGGGAAGAGCACTGTTAATATGTGTTTCTTGGGAAAGGTTCTTACTCAAGGATTTGTAATCTATTGTACTCATGGTTGGTTAGGTTTACGTGTATGAATCTGGGGGAGACAGATATTTACTTGAGAGTTCCTGCTACTGAAGTTATTACTCAGTGTTATTCCATAAACACTGACAAGGAAATTGGATCAGAAATGTAAATACTGGGAGATATAAAATTAGAATGCTCTCGAACGATATGATTGTTTGCCTTAAAGAAATAAAATGTAGTCTTCCCAGTCCCCACTTCTTTTTAAAGATGTATTTTTGTTTATGTGTATGTGTCTGTGCATGGTTATATATGTCTACATATGTATGCATGTTCTTGGAGCCCAGAAGAGCAGCAGACTCATGAAGATGAAGTTATGTGAGCTGCAGGACATGGGTGCAGGGAACTGAACTCAGGAGCCCTGGAAAAGCAGCAAACAGTATTGCCCACTGAGCCATCTCTCTAGTCCCATACTCTTTAAAATAAATCAGAAAACAATTGAAAACTTACCAAAATTAGGTCACTTAGTAGGATGGTAGAAACAAGATAAATAAGTTTCATAAGCTTCTTTAAGTGATAGCACTCAATAACTAATATATATTAGGATATATTACTATATCCTTGTATTATATTACTTATAATATATGATTAGGAGAGAATTTATTAATAAAGGATAGCTACCAGAATATTCTGGTTAAGAGATGTTCTGAATGTAATTATGTGGCTCTGAGTCTCGTTTTCTGTATTTAATAACTATGACCTTAGGAAAGTTAGACTATTCTACATTTTTGTGTACAGAAAAAGCTAAAAATATGCATGCACCTGTTTAGGATAAGCCTAGTTTCCGCAACATGGTGTAACGTTTATTGATGGATTCATTTTCATGTGCTGCTGTAACAGATTCCTATAAACCAATAAGCTGAAGGCAACACTAATTTATTATTGTACAGTTCTGTAGGTCAGTCAGGGGAGTGTGGCTGAACTGACTGAACTATCTAGAGGGACAAAGGTCAGATGAAGGTGTTGTTGAGGGCTAATTCCTGTCTGGAAACTCAGGGGATACACCTCCCTCCTGTTGTTGGCAGAATTTAGCTCCTACTCATTGCCGGACTCAAGGGCCTACTTGCTTGTTACTGTCAGCTGGAAGCCACGCCCAGATTTTAGTGGCCACCTGATTCCTTGGCTCTTGGATCCCTTCATTTCAAAATCACCAGTGTAGGGCCAGCCCCACATATGTGTTCTATCTCCATGACTGCTTCTTTGGCCTCACCTTTCCTGCACCACCCAGATTTACATCACGTACCACCGCTGTTTCACTTTCTGATCTGACTCAGGATTGAATTGGTCCATCCAGATATAAGCATCTTATTTTAAAGTTCTCTAACTTGGAAACTCAGTCATATCTGTGATACCCCTTCATACCAGTGGTTATATTACATTTATTTGATGGTGCAATCAGAGGATGAGCATCTTGAGGTAAGAGCTTTAAATTTCCCCAATCACACTCAGATTATTCAAAGCCATGGGATTAGAGATAAAATCCCTAAGAGCAACCAACTCAGACTTGGGGTTTGGAGCCCTCAACTATTATATCTAAACATGATAACATTCCTGTTCTTATTTTGCATTCCCTTTACACTTAAGGCTGTGGAATCCAGTGTGGCATCCAAAGTTAACAAAGCAATAGAGGAGAAAGCAGTAACCTCCTCCCCACCCAAGGCAGCAGCTTTGACATCCTGTTCCCTCTTCTTCGAGAATGGATTTTTTTTGATAAGTCTTTTAAGAAAATAGATTCTTCTCTCACAAATACATCCTGACAATAATTTCCCCTCCCTCCACTCCTCCCAGTCCTCCCACACGCACACACCCATACTCTCTCCCCACCAGATCCACTCTCCCTCAGTTTCCCTTCAGAAAAGAGCAGGCCTCCAAGAAACAACAAGCAAACATGACAAATCAAGATATAGTAAGATAAGGCGAAAGCCCTTACTTCAAAGCTATACAAGGCAGTGGGAGGAAAAGTCTCAAATGCTGACAAAAGACTCAGACACACACCTCCTCACACTGTTAGGAGTCCCACAGTCAAAACTTATATGCAGACTGGAGTGGCCTTGTGCCTGCCACTCCAGTCTCTGTGAGCCCATCTGTGCCCTGCTTAATTTGGTAGGTTATGTTCTTCTGATGTCCTCCATCCCCTTTGGTTCCTACAATCTTTCCACTACATAGTCCATGGTATTTCTCTATCTCTGAGGTGAGAAAACCCATGGAGAACTCCAACTTAGACTTTTTCTCCACCTGATGTCTGGTGATAACTGAACAAAGAACCGATCTATGAGTATAGCAGATTATCATTAGAAATCATTTCATTGTGTTTTGGTTTTTGTTTTGTTTTGTTTTGTTTTGTGTTTTGTTTGGCCTAGGTCTCTTGGTCTAGCTATCTAGGTAGTATAGGCCATGGATTTTATCTTGTGGTTTGGACCTCCAGTTAAACTAAACATTGGTTGGCCACACTCCCACAAGTTCAATGCCACCATTGCCCCAGTAATCCTTGCAGGCAGGACAAATTATGGGTCAAAGGGCTTGTGGTTGAGTTGGTGGCCAGGTTTCCCTTTTGGTAGCCTGAAGAGAACCTCCCACACCAAAGAGAATAAAACTTGGGGGTGAAGGCCCCATGTAGGCACACCAGCTCGACCTCTCTATGTTCAATGAGCTGTATGATGTTGTCACTGGCCATGGAGTCCTGCTGTCAATTTGGAAGAGCAACCCTCTGTGGCAAGGACAGGGAGTGGTTTGTTTGTTTTGCTGCTTAGCACTATTTAAAAGTTAAAACAAGTACGTCTTACGCCCTAACTATGTGCTGTATGTGTATGTATGTTCATGTGTGTGGTAGGCACTTGCCTGTGAATGATTGTGGAAGCCCTAAGAGACTTGAATGGCCATGTTTGTATAGTGGATGGAACAGCTAACCCTGAATTCCTGAGGCTCCGCAGGGTCCTTAGCTAGATGGAGCACACAGTGATCACCTTCTAGGGAGGAGGAGTGGCTATGAGAGTTTGAAAATGCCACCAGGCTCTTGGGCGGTGTCTGCTGCCTGCTGCAAGGCACTCTGCACTTGTCATGATAACAGTAATGAAATGACCTTTTCAGAATGCCATTGCATGCTTTCTCACCCCGAGTGCTTTAGGACAGGCCATGCCTCAAGCCAGCTAGCAGTTCAGTCCCACGCACTACCTGAGGCACCCTTTATTCTTAAGTAGCAAGTGAGATTGTTCTCAGATTAAATAGCTAAGCATAATGCTACGACTCATGAAGATGTGGATGAAGGAATTCTTTCAGCTCTTACATCCTCTCTGTGTCCAGGCTCCTGTGATGTTCCTTGAATCCTCTGCCTCACTGACCCAGATTCAAACGTACCACTTCCTCTTGTTCTCTAAAATTACACTTTTTAATAAAGCTGGTTAATGAAGAAAATCTGCTTCTCCAAGGATCATGTGTGCGTGTGCATGTGCGTGCGTGCATGTGTGCATGTGTGTGTGTGTGTGTGTGTGTGTGTGTGTGTGTGTGTTTTTCCAAAGTTTTCCTGGTAACAACTCCTTAGTAGGAATTCTCAGCTTCACCAACTCCTCCTTTATAACCATTTTCCCACTGATTTGCCTAACTTCAAAGTCACCTCCATTCGCAGACTAAAGCAATCCCACTGGCTCCTGTACCCTAACGTAATCCATGGCCTGTGCTGCACCACGATTCCTCATACACATGCCATAAGAACAGAACCAGCCATTTCCTATTAGCTGTGACTTGCCCGCTTCCTGATTTGTGCTCCAAACACTAAATGGTATTTGTCTCATGGTTCTGTGGCCCTGTTCTTAAAGGAATTGCCTTTGTCATCTTTGTTTTTGTTCCAAAGGTGTCCCTCAGCCTAATGTAACTTGGTTGAAGAGAGGAGGATCTCTGAGTGACAATGTTTCCTTGCTTTTCAATGGATCCCTGTTGTTGCAGAATGCTTCCCTTGAAAATGAAGGAACCTACATTTGCACAGCCACCAATGCTCTTGGGAAAGCAGTGGCAACCTCTGGGCTCCGCTTGCTGGGTGAGTGTCCATCCTAATTGTTCCCCATGTCCTGCAATGTTTAAAAAGCAGGACCCAGATTTGCTGACACTGGAGTCACAGTGTGAACAGCATGGGCATTTCAAAGTTCTTACCCCAGCCATCACTACTTACCTAAAGTCACTTCTAACACCTACCATAGCAGTTCTTTCCTCGGAAGCTGGGGACTCCAAAGCTACTCTTCTGCTTAAGTAAAATGCGGTTTTTCTGCCTAGAATTAGGATGTTTCCTATCCCTGTCTTGCCTCTATGTCTGCTTAGCTCTCAACTCTGATTGTGTGTGGGTGCTGTAATGAGGACTGTTTTGGTCAAGATGACTTCCGGTCCTGTGAAACACCCATGCATGCACACATACCTAAACATGCATTCATTCATTCATTCATTCATTCATTCATCCATTCTCTCTCTCTCTCTCTCTCTCTCTCTCTCTCTCTCTCTCTCTCTCTCTCTCTCCAAGAAATGTCCTTCACTGCTTCACTTACAAACACCAACCACCTTAACTCAGAAGGCCCCTGGAATGCCTACCTCCTATTTGAATACTTTGCCAAATTAAAGAAAAAGAAAGAAAAAGAGAAACTCCATGATCTCTATTTAATACGTGTCATATCCTGACACATATTGCTTTCCAAGAGTTCCTTCCTTAGCATCTAGTTCCTTAACCAAAATTATAGGCCCCTCAGAGGTAGGAAGCATCTGATATTTCCATTGCAGTGCTGAGGAAGCAGCACAGTATGAAGCGTGGCAGTCAACCAAGTATAGAATAACTTTATAGTGTTATGATGCGGAAGGCCATGCCAGAGTTCCTCAACGCCTCAACCCCAGTGGCAAACACAGGATGTTAGACTGCTTTCTTTTTCCTCCTGGGTGTGATATTTGGAGTTCATCAGTTCTTTTCAACAAAATGAACCATAAGATTCAACCAGCGACACCCCTGTTTCCTCTAGAGCTTGGAACGAGTTGAGAATAAACCACATAAGTCGATCAGATGGACACTGGAGACCATTTATCCTCTTTTTCTCCAGCACCTAACCCGGGTGCGAGTGCTATTAAATATGTTGGTTAATGAATCAAGTTGGACTACAGGAGGGTTCAGCATGATATTTAAGAGTCATATGACAGAGTTTTCTTCATAACCTTCCCTGTTAGCAGTTAGGAGGCCTAGACACACAAAGAGATGCAGATGCCCCAACTGGAAATCAGAACGGCTGTCGTACAACACTGGCATTTATTTATGATTTGGGATTTGGAGATTTCTAAAGACAGGATGTTGCTAGGTAGCCAAATCTGTCTCCAAACTTTTCATCCTACTGTCTCAGCTTTCCAAGAGCTGTGACAGTAGGTGTGGGCCACCACTCTCTCCTCAGAGGGAATGTTGGCCTCCAATAACTCTCCTGGCATTTAGAATAATACGGAGTGGAACGTGGTTATTGTTTTTTTTTTAATTTAGGAAACTGGAAGGTCACAGAGGAATTAGACTAAAGACAAAATGTGTAGCGTCTTTGTCAGTTCTGTCCCTGGTGTCCTTCTGGTCCTGCAGGGCAACCTTTATTTTCTCAAAGGCACCTGAAGACTGAAAACTCTGGCAGCCCATCAAAGTTTTCCAGGGCTGGAATGAATTCTTCATGTTCCCTTCAGAGGCCCTCAGCTAAGTCCTCTTCTCTGCTTATACTGAGACCTAAACTGTACAGTTGGCTCAGTTCTGCTAGCACCTTCCTCTCTTAAAGAATCCCACTGAACCAACTAGCTCCTGGTGCTAGCCACTTATCTGAGGGATCAGTTACTAGCTTCTCTCCACTATTCTTCAACCCTGAAGCTCAAACTTTACAACCTTACTAAAATCTCAATCTTATCACCAGATGAGTCCCTCTGGACCATGGCTCATTCTCCTGTTCCAGAGTTCCTGGAATGGGGAGGAACTCAGTCTAACCAATCTGCTTCTTCCAGTTCCTTTCCTAATAGTGATGGGTGTATTTTTTCCTATCTTGTAAGAAAAGCTGACCTTATAAGCATGCAGAAATGCCACATTCTAGTAAAGTACATAATTCTACACACCCTTATCACCTCACTCTGCCATGCATGCACACAGGCAAGCTGTATAAGGGTTTCCATGAACACACATCACTCCATTAGGAAAAGTTCATTTCCTCTTCATAGTTGTCTTTAAGAATTTGAGAATTTGATGGCTTTTGATCAGTAAGATGTGCTACACATTGTTTCCCCAGAACGAAGAGAACCGGGCAATAAGACTGCATTTCCTAAGGCACAGAAAAAGCGAGTGCTTCAGGCATCCAAAAACAGAGCAAACAGCAACAACTCAACAGGAAAGTCTCTGCCTCAAGGTCTGGAATTTTGACTTTTTACCTATTTCCTTTCTGAGTCATGTATTTCTGCTGTCTATGAGCAACTTCTATGCTTTTTTGGAATCTATACCTGGGAATCTATACTCAGGTTTCTTACTTGACCATCAGTCTTTGGTAGTTCAATCTATTCCTTTCAAAATGAGACAGTTTTTGAACTCAAGGGAATCATATCCCTAACACATCATTATTTGTGATGACGGAGACATTGATCTTCCAGTTTCAAGACTGTTATCATCTAAATGTCAACAGGTGGAAGTTCTTCAACAGTTGTGGCATCAAATCTTTCAGTTTTCTGTTCGCACACTAATTTCACACACATGCCAACTTGGTATGCATTCGTGCGCGATTGAAAGAACGTCACCAGGTGTTCCAAGCTTCTAAACCTCTTCAGAAGACCAAGAGGAGTGAGGTAGAGATAAGAAAATCAGGAAAGATAGTTAAGAAAACTGGTGATGATATCTGTTCCTTGCCACTCACAAGTAGGTTGGGACAGCTGAAGGACAAACCGAAATTACTCTCAGGCCATGCATTTTTATTATGTAGAACAATGGAATCTACGTCATTTGGGAATTTGAAGTTTTGAGGATTTTCTCACAGCTACACAATATGTCATATAGAATATCATCCCCGTAGGGCATCTAGAAGGTGTAGTTTCTAAGATGTACTTCCTGAGATGCAAGGGAGAGGCTAGGAAGGGGAAATGATGTCAAACTGTCCATTAACACTGCACCACATGTTACTGATGATACCACTACTTAAAAGAGGTGTGTATTTCTTCTCTTTTAGATGGAATGCTACCATTATTGCACAGTCAAATATTTATTCGTTGGACATTCAGTGATATGTGCTGAGTGCTTGTTTCTCCTAGGACTGGGGGTCTACAGATGACTTAGTCTTTAGGAAGCTTACAGTCTAAGCAGGGCGCACTCGTGAACAGTTCTGAGGCAGTGTAATGACTATCATGAGAAAAGCATGGCCAATGTGCAAGGGTGCTGCTGAAGAACAGCCCAACCTCTTTCCAGAAGTGTCCCTTGGGTTTTTTGTGTATGCCGTGACATTTGTTCTGACAAGAGAAAGAAGGTCCCTCCAGTGAGAGAAACTGGAATGGGAGACAACATTTAAATGTTGCATGTGCCGTGGGCAAGAAGATCACAAGACCCTCTGCAACTAATAAAAAAGTAGAAATTCGTGAGGCCAGTGGTACTGTAAGGTTAAACGTTTGCTGTAGACAACATTTGGCTTATTGGGATCATTTTACATTGTTTTAGCACCTTGTACCCAGGCTTAGAAACTACCTATGCAGAAGTGTACATAAACACCTAAATGTGCGCTCTGCAGAGTATGCCAGCCCTTCAGTGACCAATTGGGCTAGCATTTTATAGAGAATTGTGTGTTAAGTTAACCATTGTTACTTCAATGACTTACATGTGACATACCCTGTCCTCAGGTTGAACAGAACAGTGTGTATGGATTTGACCTTCTGGTAGGAAAGATGAAGAAGAAATAAGTAAACAGATAAATGTGTATACTCCTCTATAGTTAGGCGTGAAGGATGAAATGATCACAGCAATGGGGTATATAATGTTCGTTGGTGACTAAGTTTGGAGACTAATCAGGACAGGCCTTCTGGGGAGGTCTAGACCTAACAGATGAGATGGAACCCTCAGTGCAGCGAGGTGATGAAGGGGTATCTCCAGAAAGGATACTCACTGTGGGTAGAATGACAAGAGACCAAAGGATGGACACCAACGAAGTCCAACATAATGAACAGAAGAGTTAACTTACAGAAGTGTGGGGAGAGCTACATGCAGGAGTAGAAATGCCTCAAAGGCAGCTGCTGTGACACAGGAAACTCATACCAGCATGAACCTTGGAGCTCACTGCAGGACTTTTAGGCAGCCTAACAGGTCTGAGTGTCTCTTCAGGCAGCCAGACTGATGGGAATCTCTGAGGCAGACCTTACATTGTTTATGTAGCCTTGGTGAAGGAGGGGTCTTATGCACCTGCTTGTTTTC